>NC_134800.1:29278668-29291168 GCF_046742065.1 Oratosquilla oratoria
TCCTTCCACCTCTGCCTTCCAAACCTCTTTTACTAATCTTTCTTCACTCGCTCTTTCCATGTGTCCAAACCATCCCAATACTCTTTTATCAACCCTATCTCCCAACTCCCTTTCCAACCCCGCTCTCCTCCTTACCTCCTCTTTTCTCACTCTGTCCAGCCTAGTAGTAACCCCTACCATACTTCTCGGACATTTCTTCTCAAACACATTCAAACTCCTCTCTTCCGCTCTTATGTTCCATGTTTCTGCCCCATACAGTGCTGTCGGCACAATCACTTTTTCATACAATCTCCTTTTATCATCCATTTCTAAATGTCTATTTCTCATTACACTTTTCATCCTTGAAGACATTTACTCGCTTCTCTCAATCTACATTCTACCTCCACCTCCACTCCTCCCTTTCCCGCCACATTCGCACCCAAGTATCTAAAACTATCCACTTCCTCCAGTCACTCTCCATTACTCACTTACAATTTGCTGCTACATTCTTCCATTGTACATCTCATCACCTTACTTTTACCCACATTTATCTTCAACTTCCTTCTTTCGCACACCTTCCCAAAGTACGTCACTAACTTCTTCAATCCCTCCTCTGATCCTGCTACAATGTCGTCAGCACTCTCTCCCCTTAGAATATATGTACATCCAAAACTCTTCCTACTCTTCTCCTGGTTACCACTATATAGTCCATTAAAGCCCATCCACCACCCTTCCATCCACCACCCTCTCCCATGTGTACTTATGCTTGACTTTCTTCCTAAACATTGTATTTGCTATAATCAATTCTCTTTCTAGACACACCTCCACTATCATCTCTCCACTACGTTTTTTCCTGAAAGTCCACACTTCCCAACCACTCCGTCTATTGATTCATATCCTACTCTAGCATAAAGATCTCACAGTACCAGTACATTGACATTTCTCCCTAAACCCTTTATGCACTCATTATAAGCTATCCAAAAAGCCTCCCTTTCCTCAACACTCTTTTCACTACCAAGCCCATATGCACTTACAAGAACCCACATCTCTCTTTCCAGTTGCACCTTCATCCACATCAACCTTGAAGAAACGTCCTTCGACTCCACCACACGTTTACCTATCTCTTCACGTACTAGTATAGCCACCCCTTCTCTCCCTCGTCCTCTCTTCGTTCCTGACACCCTCCCAACTACACTCCCAAACTCAAAGCCTCCTCTCCCTTTCATCTTAATTTGACTCAGTCCTAATACATCCATCTTTCTTCTTATAAAAATACTGTTTATCTCTTCCATTTTATGCACATCTGTACTACATCAACGCATATTAAAAGACGCAAACCTTAGGATTCTGTTTGAAAAGCTCCACCCAGACCCTCTTATGCCTTTAGTTCTTTTAGGAAAATCCACTTTGGGGCTACAGAAAGTAGGATACATGGTCCTATCCCTGTCCCGTTTTTTGCCGCCTTTTACAACTCAAGTGGGAACATTATGGCAGTATTCTTCTCCCCACCACAGGATTCGGCGAAAAAAGGGAATAAACATTCAGAGAAGTGGTACAGGACAGTATTAAGAGTGGGGGGACGGCATAATGAAGGGACAGTCACAGTATAATAAAGTATCATCATTCATGTATGAATAGAGATTTCCCCTATCACAGACAAAATAATGTGTGGCTCAGTTCCGCAAGGGCGCCCAATATAGACCCTAAAGTACCAGCAGCATGCTACTGAGCAGCTTTTAACCCCACAATAACATGCAGCCAATACCACAGACGGGTACACACACACACACACACACACACACACACACACACACACACACACACACACACACACACACACACACACACACACACACACACACACACACACACACACACACACACACACACACACACATATATATATATATGTATATATATATATATATATATTATATGTATATGTATATATATATGTATATATATATATACATATATATATATATACATATATATAATATATATATATATATATACATGCATATATATACATATATCCAATACGAGTGAAGATCTGGAGTCTGGGATCCATGTTGAAGGGAGAATCATTACACACAAGATGCAAAGTAGGAAGTCTATTGCCTGACGTTTCGGTCCTGTTGTAGGACCATCCTCAGGGGTGTGATGGGGTACAGTGATCAAAGATATAATACAATGGACGCTGCTGGTACTGGAAAAGGTAGTCAGTGCTACCGGAGCTGTCCAGAGTCCTCCTAATCGTTCCGCGTCAACGAGTATCAGGTGCATGTAACATAACAATCCTAGGGCTAGGACTGAAACGTCGAGTAATAAACTTCACATTTTGAGTCTAGTGTTTATCGCTTGTCCCTTCAATATATATATATATATATATATATGTATATATATATATATATATATATATATATATATATATATATATAAGTATTTCACAAAAGACAAGAGAATATGATTTGCAGAAAAAACCACCGGTAAATAAGAAACGTAGTCCGAACGTTTTCGTCTATTTAAGACATCATCAAGGGAATACAGAAAATGAGATACAGACAGTATATATACAGAAGTAAAGACAAAATTAGGGAACACGGGAAAAAGTATCACGCAAGCCTGAGAAAATTGCCAACAGTCCTCAGGTCACAGATGGACCAAATGTCCGAACAGGAAAACATGTAACGATTTTCTTTGAAATAAAGTTATCAAGCCTGTACATACCTAGGCTTAGGTTGATATTTTGGTCAAAAGTTTGCTTTATGTGGCTTGATTCAATTATGTTCCTTTCAATAAAGGAATTACAAGAAGTTATTTTACTAGCATTCTTCCAGTCAATCAAATGATCTTGGTCCCTCACATGAACAAAAATCCCACTAGACACTTGACCACTTCTCACACTGTATTTATGTTGGTTTATCCTTGTTTGTAAGTCCTTGCCAGTTTGTCCAATGTAAAATTTTTGACAATGCAGGCAAGGAATTGTGTATACACAACCTTCAGTGTTATGTGGAGAATTTTTAATTAGAATATTTTTAACTGTGCTATTGTTTTTAAAGACTACATTTATGTTGAATTCCTTAAGTATTTTTGGTAGTCCTGCCATACTCTCATGAAAAGGAAGCACTAGTAAGTTCTTATTACAAAAATTATTTTTCTCTTGTGGAGTTTTATAGTAAGTTTTTATGGCCATAGTGTGTGACGATGCAATTACTTTTATCAGCCCTCGTAATTACGAGGGCTGATAAAAGTAATTGCATCGTCATTTTAAACAAAGTTGATTATATAGAAAAAATGGCAACATTACTGGAGGATGAAGAAACCTATACAAAACTTAGTAAGAATCCCTTAGAGTCCATAAACAGTGATTTTAATCGTAGTGTTAAAAAACTGTTGAAAGGACATGAACATCTTGTCAAACAATTTTCTACCAAGTCCCCATCTCTACCATATATGTATGGGTTGATCAAAACTCACAAGCCGGGTTATCCTGTTAGACCCATCATTAGTTCTACTGGGTCCATAACTTACAAACTTCAAAATGGCTTGTTTCCATCTTGAGCCCTTTGGTAGGTACTATTTCCAATTCACATATTAATAATAATATGCACCTCATTAGTATTCTTGAAGATCTAAACATTAACTATGACTTTAAACTAGTTAGTTATGATGTAACTAGTCTCTTCACCCGTGTTCCAGTTTTAGATTTATTATTGTACCTTGAAATTGAACTACCTAAACATGATATGCCACTACCTCCCAAAACCATCATTGAATTGATTAAGTTATGCATAGTTAATGCAAAATTTGTTTTTAATGAAGAATACTATGTACAAAAGTTTGGAATGGCAATGGGTAATCCATTATCTCCATTACTCAGCAACCTATACATGGAGTTTTTTGAGAGGGAATTGTTGCCCAAGATTCTTCCCCCTTCTGTTTTGTGGAAACGTTATGTGGATGACATTTTATGCATCTGGCCGGTAGATCACAATTTAGATTCTTTTCTCAGTAATTTAAATAATCTGGTTCCATCAATAAAATTCACCATTGAAACTGAAATAGATAATAAGCTACCATTTTTAGATATTTTACTACACAGAAGCGGAAGATATTTTAAGTATGATGTATTTAGGAAAAACACCAATAATCTATCGTACGTTCATTATTACTCTGCTCACAGTGAAAAAACTAAGCTTTCTGTCTTTAGTTCAATGTTCCTCAGAGCATACAGAATTTGCAGCCCTGAATTTCTGAATAACGAGTTGAGCAAGATATACAGCATTGCATCAGACTTAAAATATCCAAAGCATTTGATAGACAATTCACACACTATGGCCATAAAAACTTACTATAAAACTCCACAAGAGAAAAAATAATTTTTGTAATAAGAACTTACTAGTGCTTCCTTTTCATGAGAGTATGGCAGGACTACCAAAAATACTTAAGGAATTCAACATAAATGTAGTCTTTAAAAACAATAGCACAGTTAAAAATATTCTAATTAAAAATTCTCCACATAACACTGAAGGTTGTGTATACATAATTCCTTGCCTGCATTGTCAAAATTTTTACATTGGACAAACTGGCAAGGACTTACAAACAAGGATAAACCAACATAAATACAGTGTGAGAAGTGGTCAAGTGTCTAGTGGGATTTTTGTTCATGTGAGGGACCAAGATCATTTGATTGACTGGAAGAATGCTAGTAAAATAACTTCTTGTAATTCCTTTATTGAAAGGAACATAATTGAATCAAGCCACATAAAGCAAACTTTTGACCAAAATATCAACCTAAGCCTAGGTATGTACAGGCTTGATAACTTTATTTCAAAGAAAATCGTTACATGTTTTCCTGTTCGGACATTTGGTCCATCTGTGACCTGAGGACTGTTGGCAATTTTCTCAGGCTTGCGTGATACTTTTTCCCGTGTTCCCTAATTTTGTCTTTACTTCTGTATATATACTGTCTGTATCTCATTTTCTGTATTCCCTTGATGATGTCTTAAATAGACGAAAACGTTCGGACTACGTTTCTTATTTACCAGTGGTTTTTTCTGCAAAAAAAAAATATATATATATATACATACACACACTTTTTTTTCTTTCTTTTTTTGGCGCACAGCTCTTTCCTCCCCTACTTTCCAGCCACACAATAAAGTAATCTTAAGTTAAAGTGCGTCAGTGGCTCAAAATGCTTAGCCCTGTAGCTGAGGAGAGGGTTTGACTCTGTTAGATAAAGGTTGAATCCTTTCCGTGACGGGTGGTGACTCTTGCTTCTGTTAATTAGTCTACCGACACCGTGGCACCTTCTGGTGTTTGTATTCTTAATCTAGCCAAAGGATTAATTTCGACAGTGAGGCAGAGATGTCACGGGGTCCCGATCCTGTTCAAATGAAGGGTTCTCTCATCCGGGTGAACATTGTGTTGGATACTCAACGAAGTGATACTCGTATATACATTAAATCACTGCTTTGAAGGAGTTATACAATTTATATCCTTCAGGAGCCTTTTCTTCCTCCCACACCCGCTCCTAATTCCCACTCCCTTCATACCCCTCCCTCCTCTCCCTTCCTCTCTCCCCTTCTCCACCCTAAGTCCATCACTAAGTACGCCAGTCCCTTCGCGGAAAACACTACTTTTCCATCTCTCTCTCTCTCCTCTCTCTCTCTCTCTCTCTCTCTCTCTCTCTCTCTCTCTCTCTCTCTCTCTCTCTCTCTCTCTCTCTCTCTCTCTCTCTCTCTCTCCTCTCTCTCTCTCTCTCTCTCTCTCTCTCTCTCTCTCTCTCTCTCTCTCTCTCTCTCTCTCTCTCTCTCTCTCTCTCTCTCTCTCTCTCTCTCTCTCTCTCTCTCTCTCATCTCTCTCTCTGATGATGTTACTTGTCAGCATTACCGACACTTATACTTTTATATTGTGTCACACCTTCGTGTTCGACTGCCCCTCCCTCTCTGCCTCCCACCTACGCTTGCCCCCACCCCTTGGCTTTCCACTATTCCACCGCATTTTGCCGAGCCCTCCTATTCCGTCGCGCTGTCCATCGCTGCTGCCCAGACTTCGCTCCTCCAACCACCTCCAGCTGCTTGACCCTTCTCTCCTATTCCTCCTTCTCCTTCTTCTCATACACTATTTGTTCATTCTCCACCTCCTCTTCTTTCTCCTTCTCTTCCTCCTCCTCCTCCTCTTCTTCTTCTTCTTCCTCCTACTCTTCCTCTTCCTCTTCCTCCAACTCCTCTCTGTTATCACGACTGATCCCACACCCAACCTCAATTATGCTACTTTCCTACTTCCTGGTCGCCCCTCTGCTTGCACACACACACACACACACACACACACACACACACACACACACACACACACACACACACACACACACACACACACACACACACACACACACACACACACACACACACACACACACACACACACACACACACACACACACACACACACACACACACACACATGCACTTCTCTCTATCTATATATCTCTATTTGTCATTGTTTTTCTGTGCCCTTCAACCGTGTCTCTACCAGCCTCACACCTTCTCCTCCGAAGCTCTTGCAACCGGGGCCTCTGTCTTCTCTAGCATGGGTTCTTGATTCTCTACTTCTTTCTTCCGACTTCCTCCACTCGATTCATTCCTCTCTAGTCCGGTACTAGAACCGCCACTTTCTTTCACCCTTGCTTGCACCACACAGCCAGCTCACATTCCACGTCTTCCTTATACGATTCCATTCATCATCCAGAGGTTCCGTTATACAATGAGGTTCGTTTTCCAAACTATAGTATTTCGTTATTTGCACTCTTTCCTTTCCGCCTCTTGGTTATCCAAAGTTTTGTTGGTCTAGGTCTTCTGTTTTCGTTATCTACTGTTACCCGAAGGCTTTCATTATCTTGGGTTTTGTTATAAGAGGTTTATCATTAGCCAAGGTCTGTCGTTATACGAAGTCTTGAACGTTTCATTCCAGGCTTCCAGATAGACATTCGGGTTAATTGTCTTCCTGTACTCATTTAATTTCCCCTTGGGCATATGTGCTGTACATGTTATGTACAATTGGTTTCACTTGTACGTACTACAGTAGTTGGCCCGTCTTTGTGAAGTCTACGACGAACATTAACAATAGTATTAAGTCTACGAGGTCGTAAGAAACCCGGTCACATCATAAATCTATGACCCAGAGATATGAAATCCACAGCTCTCTCGAAGAAATTTGCAGCCTTTGGAGTACGTAGAAGTGTAGCAGCTGTACACCATTTCCATCACCCAGTTCCTGCAGCTGTCCACCTCTTCTTCTCCTCTGTTCATATTCTACAGTCTTTTATTTTCTCCATTTATCTTAGATTCCTCAATGTTCCTTTTCCGCGTTTGAAACTGTCACATACTTCCACTCAGCTCCGCTTTCATGCTTATCCCTCCACATCTTTGCCGCAACCACTCCACCTCTCTCACACCTCTCTGGACCCAAAACTCCACATTCATCAGTCCGTTTTCCACATCAGCCCCGCAGTCACCGCTTCCGCCTCCAAGCCCAACGACGCCTCCTCCGCCCTCAAGCCCAACGCCGCCTCTGATCTGCCTCTTCATCCTCCAATTCTTCTCGTTATCCTCCTCTTCTTCCATCCCCACCTCCTCCTCTTCTTCATCTTTCTCTTCCCCTTCCTGTTTCTCTTCCTCCTCTTCCTCTTCTTTCTCTTATCCTTCCTCCGCTCTCTCCTATTCAACCTCTTCCTCCTCTTCCTCTTCATCGTCGTCCTCTTCATCCCCTTTCTCTTCCTCCTCTTCCTCTTCCTCCTCTTCCTCTTCCTCCTATTCCTCCTCTTCCCCTTCCTCTTCTTTTGTCATCATCCTAACAACTTCATCCTATCTTTTCATCTCCACCTCCAAACTTTGAGTTTGTCTCTCATCCTACTTGCCCCTTCTTCCAGTTCTCCTACCTACTCTCTCTTCCCTCTCCCCTTCCTTCTCATCCTTGCTTCACCCAATATTTCTTCCATTCTCCGTCTTCCTTTCCTCTTTCTCCTCTAGTTTTCCCTCCTTTTCTTTTATGTCAACCTCTTCCTTTCCGCCTGCTCTTTACCTAGCCAGTCCCTCTCTCCTCTCTTCGCCCATCTTTCATTTTTTCCTCTCCTCCATTCTCCCTTTTTCGTTCCTCCTCTTTTCCTTTTTTTCTATATTTCCTCCTTCTTGTCGTCCAACACCCCTCGGTTTCTCGGCTCACACCTTCCTCTTACATTTCTCCTTCCCCTTCCTCTTCCCCTTCTTCCCCTTCCTCTTCCCCATCTTCCCCTTCCCCTTTCCCCTTTTCCTTCTCATTCCCATTGCCCCTCACCCCACCTTCCCGTTATTCTTCCCCTTACCCTCTCTTTCCTTTTCCCTCACCTGAACCTTTTCTACCATTCACGTCTTTACTCACTCACTTTTCCTTTCCTGCACCACCCCTCCCTCGGCTCACTCCTGCTGCCGACTCGCTCCGTTTCCCACTTTTTTTCCCTAAGTTTCTTTGCCATTACTCATTCATTCTTTGGCATGGCTGCCAAGACCTCCATCTCGTTTTCGGCTCGCCCTTCGTCTCGACTTCGACTTAAACTCCCACTCGTCTGTCCCTCCCTCCCTCCCTCCCTCCCTCCCTCCCTTCCTTCCACTCCCCACCACTCCCCACCGCCACCACCACCCAAGGATCATTCCTTGCCTCATCCTTGATTGCTGACCTTTATCCTCGAACTACCTCTTAGGTCCTTCTTGAGTCGACTTAGCCTTGTAAGTCGTATGATTCATCGATGCCTCCACATCACACAAGACTCACCTTGTCAGTTGTCTATAGTTTCTTCTCTGTTTCTACAAAGTGTCCTTGACCCCGGAATTAAATTGTACCGTCAATAATGTTATGATTACCCTTACCCTTGATACATCAGTCCGTCTCCTCCTCTTACTTGTCCTCCTCCTCCTCCTCCTCCTTGTCTTCCTATTCCTCTTCTTATTCTTCCTCTCCTTCTTCCCTCATTATTCCCCTCCATCATCCTTCAGCTCAACTCCTCATTTTATTTCTCAACTTTCTTTTTCTCCCCTTCCTCCTCCTCCTCTCCTCCTCTTCCTATCTAAAGATCGTCTGGCCGTAGCCAGAATAAAAGGGGAAGTGACAACAAGGGCGGAAGGGATTGACACAGACTTGAAGAAACTTGAGAGCAGCTGTTGACATGGTGGGGCGATAGTTGTACATAGCTGTAGCTGCTTCAGCTGCGCTCGCTAGCTTCTGTTCGATACTAAAGCCGCTGTCCCAATTGCTGTTGATTTTCATTCGTCTGCACTTGGGGGACCGTTTCGGCTTCATTCGCACCGCTTCCAGCACCCACCCCACCCACCTCCCCTCCCCGCTCCTCTTCGCCAATTGCCTCTGGGGCCCTGGCGACGCCCGCCTTCGTAATACTATACTCTTCTTACTCTTCCTTCTCTTTCTCTTCCTCCTTCTTCTTCTCCTCCTCCTTCTCCTCCCTCCCCCTCCCTTTAATCCTACTTCTCCTTCTCTCTCTCTCCTCTCATCCTCTCAGTTCTTCTCTTCTTCCTCCTTTTCATCCTCTTCTACCTCATTCTCTTTTTCCTCCTCTTCATCCTCCTCCTCTTTCTCATCCTAACCCTTCTTCTTTTCCTTCCCCTCCTTTTCATCCTCCATCCCCAAATTTCTTCGTCTCTTCCTGCTCTCCCTCTTCTACTCCCTTCCTGTTTCTCCTCCTCTTCCTCCTCTACCTCTCTTCGTTCTGTTTCTCCTAAGTTTATTCTAGTTTCTCTGGCGTCTTCCCCTCTTCGTGCATTCTACTTGCGCTCTCACATTACAACATTGGAAAGGAGAGCATATATAATCACCTACTCTTTCCTCCACAGTGGCTCTTTTTTCCTCTCTGATTTCATTTTTCCCTCTTCTCTTATATCGTGGTCCATCAATTCACCTGCTTTTCCTTTCGGTTTTTCCTTCTAATCTGTACACTCTTCGGATATTTCTCTTCTTGTCACTCTTCATTACAGTCCATCCTATTTAACTCCAGCTCGCCCCGAACCCTCACTGAACCGCCCTAAATAGGAATATGCAGCACAATATACATATGTTTATATACACATTAATATATCTATTTATCTATATATATATATATATATATGTATATATATGCATATATATATATATGTATATATGTACACACACACACACACACACACATATATATATATATATATATATGTATATGTATGTATATACATATATATGTATATGTATATATATGTATATATATATATATATCATATATAAATATATGTGTGTACATATGTATATATATATATTTATGTATATATATATACATTTATATATGTATATTTATATATGAACATATATATATATATATATATATATATATATATATATATATGTTCATATATATATATATAAATATATATATATATATATATATATATATATACAGTATATATATATATGTACATATATGATCTCTCTTGATAGCGTATTAGTTTAAGTCACTGTAACTTTGTCACGGGTTAGCTGGGTTAGAATCCTCGACTCCCCACGTTTCAATTTCCAACGGATGCCTCCATCGAGCGATTCTTCAGTCTCGACTGCGATGGCATGGAATTAAAAGTGATTTGTGGTTGAAAAAAGATATTTGTGGTTGAAAAAAGATATATATATATATATATATATATATATATATATATATATATATTTTTGTGTGTGTGTGTGTGTGTATATATATATATACATATATATATGCATATATATATATATATATATATATTCATATATATATATATGTTCATATACATACATATATATATATATATATGTTCATATACATACATATATATATATATGTTCATATACATGCATATATATATATATATATATATATATATATATGTATATACATATACATATATATATATATATATATATATATATGTATATATATGTATATATATATATATGTATGTATAAACCGTGTATATATATATATATATATATATGTATAAACCGTCTATATATATATATATATATATATATATATATATATATATATATATATATGTACATATACATACATATATATATATGTATATATATATATATGTATATATATATATATTTATATATATATGTATATATACATATATATATATATATATATATATATATGTATATGTATATGTATATAAATATATATACCACTACGATCAATAAGTAACGAAAAAATGTCAGGAGGGACTCTATTTATTTTCATAAGCTTAAAAAACTTTGTCTCATCTACACACTTCTGCATGCGTCTCTTCAATCCTGGAAGACCTCCTCAAAGTCCTTTTTCAGTGGTCCCTTCAGGTAACTTTCCGATGCCTCTTTCATCTTCTCTGTTGAATGGAATCTGGTTCTCCTGAGGCTGTCTTTCATGCGTGTGAACATGAGGAAGTCGCAAGGGGCAAGGTCAGGGCTGTAGACTGGGTGTTGTACCACTTTCATCCCCCTGTCGGCTATCCAGGTGGTCACCAGCGTTGACTTGTGGCATGGGTCATTGTCCTGGTGGAACCACCACTGACCACTCCTCCACTGCCGAGGCCTCTTCTTCTTCATTTTCTCCCTGAACATTTTCAGAACAGTAAGGTAATATTCCTTACTGGCGATTTGGCCTGAGAACCCATTCAACGTGAATGAGCCCCTGGGAGTCAAAGAAAGGAATGACCATGACCTTCTCTTGCGACCTGCTCATCTTTACCTTTTTGGGTCTGGGGGAGGTCGCGTGCTTCCACTGAGCACTCTGACGTTTGCTCTCAGGGTCGTAGGTGAACACCCAACTCTCGTCGCAAGTCACTACTTTATTCAGGAAACCTGAATCAGCCTCTATCATTTCGAGAATGTAACTGCAACATTCCACACGAAACTGCCTCTGGTCGTCGGAGAGCATCTTTGGCACGAACTTGGCACAGACTTTGTGGAGCTTCAGATCTTTGGTTAGAACTGTCTTTACTGTGCCAATACCAATACCAACAGCTTCAGATATCATCCTCACAGATATTTGACGGTCTTGCATCACTAACCTTTGCACTTCCTCAATGTTTTTCTTCTTGCGTTCACCTTTCGGTGCTCCAGATCCGGGTTCATCCTCAACCTGTTTATTTCCTTCAGATAGAAACCGATAGAAACTTGCTTGGCTCATGTGTTTATCCTCATAGGCCTCTTTTAACATTCCATAAGCTTCTTGTTTGGTTTTCTTAAGTTTGATACAAAATTTGATGACGTAACGTTGCTCCATGCTTCCTTGCATCTTGACAAGTGTTCAGAGATCGGCAAACCGAATCAGAGTGGTTCCACCACGTTCACCGCTGCACTCAGACCTACAAATGTAGAAAGTTGACAGTTAGTAATTTTATAGAATATATGTATGTGTACTTCACCATGAAGTAGTATTTTGATCAAAGCATATTTAATGTCTCGTCTGACATTTTCTCATTACTTAT
>NC_134800.1:29308668-29311168 GCF_046742065.1 Oratosquilla oratoria
ATTATGAGTTCATACACTTTTAGATCGTCTATGGTTGAGTGGTCTAAGGCGGGTGCTGTGGACTCTCTTGAGTCTACTGGCGGTGGTTCGAATCCTCTGCGCGACGGTTATTTAGATTGTATGATTGATGTCGCTGTCCACTAGCGAATTTATTCATATATATATGTACAACACTGAATGGGTCCCAGTGATTAGAGATACATTTTTATCAACCACAATGCACTTTAATTCTAAGCCATATAGGCGCATGCAGAAATTGTAACGTGGTACACCTATATGGCTTAGAATTATACTGCATTGTGGTTCATAAAAATGTATCTCTAACGGGCGTACCACGTTACAATTTCTGCATGCGCCTATATGGCTTAGAATTAAAGTGCATTGTGGTTGATAAATATATATATATATATATATATATATATATATATATATATATATATATATATATATATGCAAAGTACACCACTTGGAAAAAAGAAACTAACGACGCAGAGCACTTTCGTATATTACATCTTCAGTGCAACAATCTGTCACTTGTTGCACTGAAGATGTAATATACGAAAGCGCTCTGCTTCGTTAGGTTTTTTTTCCAAGTGGTCTACTTTGCATAAGTGAACACACGTACCCGTGTTCATATTAGCATATATATATATGTATATATATATATATATATATATATATATATATATATTGATTTAAACTATGACAAATGTAACTGAAGGCGGAGAAAATAATTGCAACAAAGAAACACGATATATCACAGTCCCAAATTCCAGCATTAATTCAACTCTAGATAACGTCCTCTTAAAAGCAGGTATAAAGATAGCAAGAACATCAGGTAGCAAAGTGGGACATTTGGTAACGCGTAATTATAATAACCATACGAATGAAAATAGTATTGTCTATAAAATACCTTGTAAAAATTGCCGATCCTCATATTTTGGGGAAACAGGTCGTGGATTAGAAAAAAGATTATATGAACACAAAAATGATGTAAGAACCCACAGGCTTTCTAATTCTATAGTAAGACACATAGATACATATGACCACCTTCCGAACTGGGACAATACAATTATAATAAATAAAGGTTCAACAAAGAAATTAAGAAAAACAATAGAAGCAGCCTATATTAATACTAATAATAACATCAACCATATGCTTGGCAAGAGCTACAAGTTTATTGATAGTGGATGAAAACAAACGGACAAATGTTCCGAGCGCGACGACCTTTCCCAGGCACCCTGTGAGGTGACATGTATGTGTATAAAATGTCCATGTTATACTTTTGTGTTATGCTTTGTAATCAAGACCCTAAGGGTCGAAACGTTAAGGCACTAATTCTTCCATTATTTCTCGTATATTTTCTCCGCCTTCAGTTACATATATATACATATATATATATATATATATATATATATATATATATATTCATGCACGCACACACACACACACACACACACACACACACACACACACACACACACACACACACACACACACACACACACGACTCAATGGCGCACTGGTAGAGTTCCCGGGCAGCTCTACGGCGGTCCGGGTTCAAATCACGCTCAGGGCTGAAATAATTTCGGTATTACTGCGCTGCGAGTCGTTACTCCATCTCTCATGTGCGGGGAATTGGGTGTGTATGTGCGTGTAGAGTCAAAGCATTACCAATAAAGCTCTCTTCCGGGAGGGAAATAGTTGTTGATCACGAGTCCAACAAGTGATCCAAGACCATGGTGAGAATATATATATATATATATATATTATATATATATATATATATTGTATATATATATATATACATATATATATTATATATATATATATATATATATGTATATCTGTGTGTGTGTGTATGTGTGTGTGTGTGTGTGTGTGTGTGTGTGTGTGTGTGTGTGTGTATGTGTGTGTGTGTGTTTGTGTGTATTCACCTCGGATCTCCTGCAGCCTCTTTTCGAGACAGCCAGACACCACCCTACGGCAATGAGCTCAGAGCTCATTATTAGCAGATCTCTGGGTAGGTCTGAGACCACTCACACTCCACACACCGGGAATGCAAGGTCACAACTCCTTGACTAACGTCCCGTACCTACTCGCTGCTAGGTGAACAGGGGCTACACGTGAAAGGAGACAAACCCAACTTGTCTCCGCCCGGCCGGGGAATCGAACCCCGGTTCTCCGGCTTGTGAGGCCAGTGCTTTACCAATCCGCCACCGAGCCGTGTGTGTGTGTGTGTGTGTGTGTGTGTGTGTGTGTGTGTGTGTGTGTGTGTGTGTGTGTGTGTGTGTGTGTGTGTGTGTGTGCGTGCGTGTGTGTATGTATATAGACGCTAAGAAAAATGCATTTCTGCTCTTATTTAATGCTTAATGTTATTCAAAATTACCTAATATTTCATATTTACAGAGATTTATTTTTCAGATTACATACAGTGTTAATCAAGCATGCCACGAACCAAAGGAGCAGTAGACCTATCTGAATTTCAGCGAGGTCGTTT
>NC_134800.1:29328668-29336168 GCF_046742065.1 Oratosquilla oratoria
TAATGTTCACCAGAGGTTGAAGGAAGAACATATCCCAGGTGTTTACTCCCTTCCATGTAAAGATTGTAACCTTTCTTACATTGGCCAGACGGGAAGAGACCTACCGACAAGATTAAATGAACACAAAAGGTCGATTAGATATGGCCAAATAAATTCAGCAGTGTTTCAACACGTTGATAAATTTAATCACCGGATGGACTGGGAGAAATCTGATCTCATTTACAAATCAGGGTGTGGGTTCAGAAGGAAAATGGTGGAATCAACATTAATTGATTATCTGCCCACGATGAATATTTCCAAGGGTCAATGGACCCCAGACATCATTTCAGGACTATTCATCACCAAAAATATTGTCAACAAGCTTCCTCCCCCTCCCCCTGACCCGACCTCGTGTCAGCCTCAGGTCAACTAGGGTTGGGGCAGTGATGTTCTGTATTTTCTCGTGTTCCCTTTCTTTTGTAAGAGGTTGCTACTTAAGATAGCCTCCTCCCTGCCACTTTGTACTACTGAAGAGGATTGCAGGTAGCAATCGAAATATATAGTTCCGCTTACGCAACTCTTTCTTTCGTCCGACTGTGGTGTTAGTTGTGATTTATAAATGTGTTACTACATTTCTCACCTGTGATATATATATGTATATATATATATATATATGTATATATATATATATATATGTATATATATATATATGTATGTATATATATATATATATCAAGGACTACTATTACACAGGACGTGCGCACCCGGATTCCTGGCTCCGCAAGCGGGGGCCATTGCTTTCTTTGTAACTTAACATTTTATATTGGACAAATATATCAAAACTAGAAACCTAATATTGTATATAGGACAAGTATATCAACTATTGACTTATTCAATGCAGTATAAGTTAATATAAACTTTTATAGTGAAATAAGAAAATATTTTTAAGGCACTGTTATACTTTGAAATGCCAATTTTGGCCAGATTTAACATGTATTATTGTACGAGGTTAGTGGACAGTTATTTACATTAATCATTATTTACATTTGAGTTCATTGTCTTGAAAAGGAAGACCAATTTGACTGCCTTCTCATTGCCGAGGCGGTTCCTTAATTTTGTGTGTACAAGTCCATAGGAGGAGAAAACTCTTTCAACTCATGAGGCTACTGCAGTTAGGAGTTGACGCACTGATAACAGAATATCACTGTCTAACATGGCTGTATGTGAATCCCACCACTCAATAGCTGTCAGGGTCTTAGTCACAGACTCAGTAAAATTGAACGCCTGGAAAGGAGGTGATTTTGCCTGAAACTTAATAATGACAGGAACAAGTGTTGTATATTTCTCATTGGTATACTCCATAGTAATATTCACCTCTTCTGCACTGAGCATTTTTCCTTGAAGTGCTGGATGAAGCATGTTGGTAAGTATGTGAGCTTTGGTGATAAACTGTTCATATCTTTTTTCACGAGTTTTTCAGCTTGTTTATTGTTTGTGAAATGGCCAAGTAATTTCTTCCAAACATCTACCGCTTGAGCAATAGTGCACTTGTCACTCTGTACCTCATCTAGAGCCTTTGCTATTGGCTGCAATCGAGCCAGTAATTCCTCAGCCGAACGTTTTAGGCCTAAATTTGATACTTTGTTTCTTACTTCAGTATCAATAGCTTCCCTGTTGACTTCACAGATCTTCATTAGAATTGGCCAGTTATTTATATAGGCCTTGAGACAGTCTGACATTGTGTTCCATTTTGTGTCCTGGGGCATGACTAGACACTGACCACCTTCCTGCCGATACTTTGAAGCAGCATAATGATTATTTCTAGAATATTTAACTACATGGACCACATGTTGTTTTACATTATCAATCTTAAGGTCATAAGCCAGTAGATTTAGTGTGTGCTACACATCCGTATGTGAGGACGGTATGCTCAGGTTCACTCGATTCCTCCAAGACTTTTTTCATCTTGGTGACATTTGCTGCATTGTCTGTCACAACACTTCCAAAGTGACAACCAAAATCTTGTTCAGCCTTCTTGATCGAATTTTGTACAAGTTGTAGAAGATATTCAGCAGTGTGAGGTTTCCCTGATGTGTCTATTGTGTCAAGTAAATAAATCTGACCAGTGGATGTTGTTAGAGTGACACATATTATGGGCTCATTATGTTAGACCACCCATCAATTGAAAGACATACAGTTTCATTATTCAGGTCATCTGCACACTTTTTATATTCCTTTTCATACACAAGATCCAAGTACTTATCAGCAATATCTTTTCTGGATGGAGGAATATAACCTGGCCTCAGGTTCCGAACCACCCTGCCACTCATATATATATATATATATATATATATATATATATATATATATTGTATATATACATATATGTATATATATATATATTTATATTGTACATATATATATACATATATATATATATATATATGTGTGTGTGTGTGTGTGTGTGTGTGTGTGTGTGTGTGTGTGTGTATTCTATTCTTTGTACCAAGAAAAATAGAAGACGGAGAGAAATTCCTTCGGGCTACGTCAAAATATCATTCACACATAACCACTCCCTAACCCTCCATTCCACATCAATTTCTCACTTTCTTCAATTACAATATTATCTATACATAGCCATTCTCCACCCACGTCTATACCCTACCTTCTCCCTTCCTTGCCCAGCAGACATCTCCCTCTTGCTCAACGCTCCTTTCATCTCACCCAACCATCACATCCTCGGTCGTCTCCTCAAGTTCCTTCCATCCACCTCTGTCTTCCGCACCTCTTTTACCAATTTTTCTTCACTCACTCTTTCCATTTGTCCAAAATATCCCAATACTCTTCCATCAACCCTATCTGCCATTTCATTGTATATGTATATGTATATATATATATATATATATATATATATATATATATATATATATGTATATATATATATATACATATATATGTCATATATCATATACATATGTATGTATACACACACAACACACACACACACACACACACACACACACACACACACACACACACACACACATATATATATATATATATATATATATATATATATACATATATATATATGTGTGTGTGTGTGTGTGTGTGTGTGTGTGTGTGTGTGTGTGTGTGTGTGTGTGTATTCTGTTGAAAACGACAGCAAATTAGTTAGAAATTAATTTCTTTCTTAAGTTTTCTAGCGTTCGGAAAGTAGATTTCTATGGGAAAAGAGGTGAAGAAGCAAATTTCCAATTTGCTTCTTCCCCTCTCATTTCCCCAGAAATCTACTTTCCGAAAGCTAGAAAGCTTAAGAAAGAAATTAATTTCTAATGAATTTGCTGTCGTTTTCAACAGAATATGCTTAAAAGAGAATCTCCTGCCACGCTTCACGAATATATATATATATATATAAAGCCGATGCAGTAGAGAACAGCTTGATTTACAAAATTCCATGTAAAAGCTGTCCCATTAGTTATTTCGGAGAAACCAGCAGAGGGATAAAGAAACGTACCTATGAACACAAAAGCGACATCAGAGCTCACAGAACATCAAATTCGTTAGTGGTCCACCTTGACAACTTTGGCCACCTACCAGATTGGGAAAGAACAGAGGTGCTGCATAAAGGTCTAACAAAACAGAGAAGAAAAGTAATTGAGGCAGCCTATATCAATTTACATCCATGTAGCAACCACCGTGATCGATTTGTAAAGTTGGCGAGAGTAACGGCCAGCTTGGTTATTCGTGATGCCGAACGGGGGTGCATGAGGAGCGAAGACGAACGGGGAGGAACGTGTTAAGCTGTGGGTATATAAGCTGTCAATTATTTGTTTGTGTACACTCTGAGGAAGTCCTTTCAGAATGAAACGTTAGAAATAAAAACTCCAACGGTTCCTGGTGTTTACCTCACCACCCTTCCACTCATACATATATATATATGTATGTATATATATATATGTATACATATATATGCATATATATATATATATATATATATATATATATATATATATATATTTATACATATATATGCATATATATATATATATATATATATATATATATATATATATATATATGCCAACGAGTTTTTCCCCCATACAAGGGAGGTAGCCAAATTCATAGACATAAATCTTATCATCCCTACATACTCCACTCCCATTCACCACTTCTCCCTTCCTCTTTTCTTGGCTCCTGGATGACGGGTCATCCCTGCATCACGCCAACTTCTCTGGGTCAAAAGCAACGTAGCAAGCCACAGTACATCCACAGCAAGGCCGCTTCATTTAATCGGCGACCCCCTCCCCCTCTCCGTTCCCTCACGCAGAAAATGAGAAAAAGGGGAGAAATTTCTTCCGGCTGCATCAAAATGCCATTCACACCTTGACTTTAACAAAGCGTTCGACAAGGTGGCACACCAGAAACCACTAAATAAAATCAAAGCCCATAGCATAGGAGGAAATGTGTTAGAATGGATTAGAGCTTGGATCAGTAACAGCAAACAGCGGGTCACCATAAATGGAGTAAAATCTAGGTGGTGCAATGTTACTAGTGGGGTCCCCCAGGGCTCGGTTTTGGGTCCTTTGTTGTTCATTATGTACGCCAAATTAGATCAGGACGCGACGCAGAGATTCTGCAGGATGATCTTAACAAATTGTTTACATGGTCGCTGAAATGGCAAATGAACTTCAATATCTCTAATTGTACCGTGCTAAACGTAGGGCTATACAACCCCGAAAATAGATACAGCTTACAGTAGATAACACGCTATTAGAGAAAACTGAGTGCGAGAGAGACTTGGGAGCTCTAGTGAGTCCGGACCTTAAAACCAGGAAACAGTGCATTAGCGCCAGGAATAAAGCTAACAGAGCATTAGGTTTCATTGCTAGGACGGTAACGAATAGAAGTGCAAAGGTAATTATCAAACTCTATCTAGCGATAGTTAGACCCATCCTTGACTATGCGGTACAGTTTTGGTCTCCGTCCTACAGAATGGAAGTCAATTCATTAGAATCAGTACAGAGAAGAATAACCAAAATGATATATGGACTCAGAAATTTGCCTTACGAAGAGAGGCTTAGATATCTTAACTTACACTCTCTGGAAAGACGCAGAGTGCGGGGTGATCTAATAGAGGTGTTCAAGTGGATCAAAGGCTTTAACAAGGGTGATGCAAACAAAGTCATCATATTAAAACAACAGGGCAGGACTAGCAGTAATGGATTTAAACTGAACAAATTTAGATTTAAGAAAGAAATAGGCAAGAATTGGTTTACTAATAGGGTGGTCGACGAATGGAATAGAATTGGTAACCATAGAGTAAGCGCTGAAACTATCAGTTGTTTTAAGAAACGATTAGACAACTTTATGGATGGGGATGACAGGTGGTGATGGATACGGAGCTGCCTAGTGTAGTCCTTATGGTCTCTTACAGTCTCCTTCATTCTTATGTTCTTATGTACATACTTTTTCACCACCCCATCCACTCCCCCCACTTCTGCCTTCCTCACCTCTTTTACTAATCTTTCTTAACTCATTCTTTCCATGTGTCTAAACCATCCCAATACTCTTTCATCAACCCTATCTCCCAACTCCCTTTCCACCCCTGCTCTCCTCCTTACCTCCTCATTTCTCACTCTATTCAGCTTAGTAACCCCTTCCATACATCTCAGGCATTCTATCTCAAACACATTCTCTTCATCTCTTCCTCTCTTATGTTTTATGTTTCTGCCCCATACAGTGTGGCGGCACAATCACTCCTTCATACAATCTCCTCTTAGTATCTTTTCCCAAATGTCTATTTCTCATTACACTTTTCAATCCCCTAAGGCATTTACTTGATTCTCTCTATTTACATTCTACCTCCACCTCTACTCCTCCCTTTCCCGCCACATTCGCACCCAAGTATCTAAAGCTATCCACTTCATCTAGTCTCTCTCCCTTAATACTCACTTTCAATTTGCTGCCATCCTCTCCCCATGTACATCTCATCACCTTACTTTTCCCCACATTTATCTTCAACTTCCTTCTTTCACACACCTTCCCAATCTCCGTCACAATCCCTCACCTGATCATACTACAAGCGCACTGTCGTCAGCAAAAAACAACTGACCTATCTCCCATTTTTCTCCATTTTCTTTAACCATCTCCAATCCCTGGCCCATTACCCTTGAATTTGCCTCTCGCACCACCCCATCCATGTATAAACTGAACACCCAAGGCAAAATAACATATCCCTGTCGAAATCCCACTTTTATCTGAAACCACTCACTCTCTCCATTGCTAATTCTATCACAGACTACTACATACGTATATATATATATATATATATATATATATATATATATATATATATATATATATATATATATATATATATATATATATATATGATATTTCGCTGTTGTGTGTGTGTGTGTGTGTGTGTGTGTGTGTGTGTGTGTGTGTGTGTGTGTGTGTGTGTGTGTGTGTGTGTGTGTGTGTGTGTGTGTGAGTGTGTGTGTGTGTGTGTGTGTGTGTGTTTGAGTGTGTGAGTGTGTGTGTGTGTGTGTGAGTGTGTGTATGTGTGTACATGCGTGCGAGGCCACAGATGTTTTGTGAACGGTCCGTCATTGTATGGTTTTTCCTTATTTTTTTCATCCGCTCCAAATAAAGTTTTGTAAATGCGCGTGGTTTGCAAGAGGGCATTCTTCACGAATGTTTACGGCGAAACCTCCCTCGAATATCACCTGCGCGCAGGTCCGAGTGCTAATAAACTATGAGTGTTATTTTCTTGCTTTACCTGAATGGCATCTTTCGTCGCGGGTGCCGACAATGAGTGCCGACAATGAGTGCCAGGAATGATTGCCTACTTTCACGTCGTTGTATTCCGTCGTCCTCCCGTCCACTGGCCCCATAAAGGGTCCTGAATAAGATGCACTGCAATAACCTGGTGGGCCCTGCTGGTTGATTAGATGGGGCCCCCCTGTGTGCTGAGGGGGGAGGTCCTGGTTTTTACAACTGGGCTGGAATATTCATGGAGACATGTGGTTGGTCTTCTCGTGTCTGGCCCGAAAACGGGAGGGGATTGTAAAAGAAGAGGAACAAGTATTAGATAAATAAATAAACAAATAAACTAATAAATAAAAGATTCGAGGTACAAGAAAGGAAGTATGAGGAAAGGGATGAAAAGAAAACGGGGGAGGAAGATGGAGAAAGGAGACTAAAAAGAAGGGAAAATGATAGAGAGGGACGACGCAACATAGGGTGGAGAGGAATTGAGGAAGAATAAAAGGAGCGTGGAAGGCCCATTGAAGATGAAGTAGAAGAGAGGAGTAAGAGTGAGGACCCAAAGACAGTTTATTACACTCAGGCGCTGAGGACAGGGCGGGCGAATGGGCGAGGCATATAAAGGAAGAAGAAAACGAAAGAGGAGATGAAGATGTTGATGGTGGTGGTGATGATGATGATGATTAAGATGATGATGATTATGATGATGATGATAGCTATGATGATGATAACTATGATGATGATAACTAT
>NC_134800.1:29338668-29341168 GCF_046742065.1 Oratosquilla oratoria
TTTCAGAATATTTTACACAGTAAGCATATGTTTATAAACATGAAGTAAGTTAATTAAGAATGACCGCGTTAGAATGATACTATATAACGTAGAAAGTCATCTAGACTCCTAGAGCATCCTAAGTTAGTACTGACACCACAGGAGAAATCTTGGTCGTAAATAACAAAAGTATCATACAGACCAACACAGTTCCAAGGGAGGGAAGGTCACTCAAAATTGTGAAGACTTGTATGTATACGATGATGTCTCCGCAGGGAGTTCCTTTGGGTTTCAGACGCTCCCCTTCGGAGGTCTTAGCTACGAGGACGTCTCAGGGGATTTGCATAGCCCCCGCCCCTCCCGTCTGCGCATTCAAATGCGCAATCCATAGGTAAAGACTTGGCTCGTATGTCACCATCATACATCAGCCTTGGGGTTCCTTATGCTGCCCACCGCGCGACGGAGTATACATCAATTCGGCGGTAAAAAGTGCCCAATAGCCGCCAACATATCACTGGTCAACCCGCATTGCCATACAGAGCACAGCCTTTCCGCACCCCCGCCACACACCCCCACCCCTCCCTCACCCCCACCCCACTCCGGCACTCCGGCCCCATCACATATATTTCCGAGATCTCCTCTTTTCCTTCTTCCCTCTTTCTTCTCTTTTTCTTCCCCCTCCTCTTCTTCTTACTCCTCTTTTTCCTCTTTACCCTCCTCATACTCTTTATCATCTTTCAGCTCCAGTCCTCCTCCTCCTCTTCTTCCTCCTTTTCCTCCTCATTCACTTCATCCTCTTCCAGTTCCAATCCTCCTTCTCTTCTTCTCTTCCAACACATATTATTCCTCCTCCTCCTCCTCTTCTTCTTCTTCTTCTTCCTCCTCCTCCACCTCTTCTTCTTCCTTCTCAACCCCTTATTCTTCCTCCTCCTCCCCCTCTTCTTCTTCCTCCTCCAGCTCCTATTCTTTCTCCTCATCCTTCTTCTTTTCTTTTCCCTTTCCCTCCATTTAGTTCTTTTCTTATTCCTTCAGCTCCTCATTCGTCTCCTCCTTTTTTCTTCATTATTTCGTCTTCTCCTACTCATTTTCCTCCTACCTTCTCTTCCCATCTCCTCCCTACTCTTCCCTTCCTCTTTTTCCTTGTTCTCTTTAATCCTCCTTTTTCTGTTCCTCCTTATTACTTAATTTTTCTTTCTCCAGTTTTCATATTCAAATTTTCCTTGACACAGAGTCTCTCTTTTGTATCTCTCTATCTTTCTCCTCCTTATCTCTCTCCTCCTTCTCTCTCTCTCTCTCTCTCTCTCTCTCTCTCTCTCTCTCTCTCTCTCTCTCTCTCTCTCTCTCTCTCTCTCTCTCTCTCTCTCTCTCTTTCTCTCTCTCATGCGCTTGTCTGTTACTGTGTGTAATTTTGTCCTCTCCATATAATATCTCCAGGTGAGAAAAATGTTCTCTCTATTGGTTTGAATGTGGGTCATGAGAATTTGATCTGAACATTTCTTATTTTGTTATATAGATGTTTGTTAACTATGTCTGTGTCGATATCTGCTCTCTGTCCTGTCCATCTTGAGATAAGGCTGCCCAATTGTCTTGAAGTGGTCTGCGTTGTAGAATAATATACAGAAAATACCCCCCTTTTCGAAATTTCTGAAATTTGGAAATCTCAAGTTTTTGGAAAATATGCTTGCATACATACATACATACATATATATATATATATATGTGTGTGTGTGTTTATATATATACATATATATATACATATATATATACATATATATGAAAAAGGTGGAAAAAGAGAGTCACGGGTCTCGTTCCGAGTTTATTCCAGACCGGTTTCGCTTGTAGCTTCTTCAGAAGAAGCTACAAGCGAAACCGGTCAGGAATAAACTCGGAACGAGACCCGTGACTCTCTTTTTCCACCTTTTTCAACATGTCACAATGTCTCAACATATATATATATATATATATATGTATATATATATATATGTATATATATATATTGTATTAGAAATTGCATACTTTATCAGGTATTATCACGATTTCGCAACATTTCATTCCAAAGATTGAAAACTTTTGTTCAGAAATTTTGTTTACGTAATTCATTAGACTTTGTATTGAGTGTTCCATCGATCTGAAGAATGTCCCATTGTTTTACTAACCACTCTATATTAATGTATTTTTTTTGTATCACTATATACAAATTCGTTTCATTTTATGTATTTTCTTACCCCTGTACACTTATTACGACATTTGGCATTCATATTATTACTATCTAATCTTTATATTGATCATTCTAATGTTTTTTTCCTTTACATAGCGTTCAACTGTGCCCATTTATTACTACATTTATTATTTCCCCTCTTTCACCTTTTGGCCGTCTCCAGCATTTACATAGGAATACACAGGAAGCATATAATTTTCTTATAAACGTATGCAAATCGAATTCTTCAAGGCAAAGGAATCGGCGAACGGGGCCCCACCGGGGACCTAGATCCCCGGTACCCGGGACTGTACTCTACATCAC
>NC_134800.1:29351168-29358668 GCF_046742065.1 Oratosquilla oratoria
ACCTTGACTTCGAACAATATTCCTCTGAAGAAGCCATTCAGGCGAAACTAGTCAGGAATAAAAGTATTTCCCTCAGCCCGCGTTCCCTTTACCTCCTACCCACAATGATAATAATAATGATAATGATGATAATAATAATGATAATAATAATAATAATAATAATAATGATAATAATAATAATAATATTAATGATAATAATGATAATAATAATAACAACGGTAATGATACCAAAGGCTTTTTCCCCCTTAATAATAATAATAATAATGATAATAATAATAATAATATTAATGATAATAATGATAATAATAGTAATAATAATGATAATAATAATAACAACGGTAATGATACCAAAGGCTTTTTCCCCCTTACAAGGGAGGTAGCCAAAGAAACAAAGGCATAGAAATCACTCCCACTCATTCCATCCCGTACATACTCCATTCCCTCCCTCTTATCTTGGCATCTCCTGGATGTCATCCCTGCATCTTGTCTACTGATAATGATAATACTGGTAATAAAGATGTTAATGATAATAGTAATAATAACAATATTAATGATAATAGTAATTTTGTTAAATTGGATAACCGCTGACGTTCTGATGATCTGTGTAGTTGATCGCTCAAAAATGAGGAAGACATTTTTTTTTTCTTTATTGTTCAATGTGGAACAGAGGTTTCCAATATTCATCTGGGTACCAATACCTGCAGATTTCGAGGTCTCTTACCTCTTCTTCAGCGGAGTGAGAATGATAATTATTCTAGTAATCCAAGTTTATATGTTCATAAGCTGAG
This sequence comes from Oratosquilla oratoria, assembly GCF_046742065.1. Taxonomy (NCBI): domain Eukaryota; kingdom Metazoa; phylum Arthropoda; class Malacostraca; order Stomatopoda; family Squillidae; genus Oratosquilla; species Oratosquilla oratoria. The sequence goes on from NC_134800.1 coordinate 29,351,957, forward strand.
TAACCTCACCGAGTGTGGTTTGTGATATCATGTCCGTGACTGATGTAACCAGACTGTTACATTTTTTTTTTTTTTTTTTTAAGGAAAGTATTAATTGATTTTGCTGTGTATTTATAAGTGGTCTGGATTTTTTTTTTTTTAAACAACTTCTGGTATTTATAGTTTTGGTGATTGATTTTTTTTCTACAGAAGTTCTGGTGAATCCAATGTAAGTCTTTTGAAGGGATACACAATTCCCTGTCTGACATGTGTGTTTATACACTACTTTGGTTTCACTATGCTCTCTGGTGTTAGCTGTATTGCTCCTCATAATGACTGACGCGGTTTTATTTGGTATGTAAACACAGAAGACTAATTTTTTTTTTAATATTGTGAGCTGAGGTAACTCTGTTATTAACTAATCTGCGAATAGCCTTTTCCTCCTCTTTGCTAACTCGTTTTGATTGTCTTCAGCTATGGATTTCATCGATATTCTGAAATCTCAAGAGAACATCAACCACATCGCTTCGATGTATGTTACTAGTGTCTTTACACATGTTCCTATTCAAGAATCCATCGATATTATCATTCAGAAAGTATACCACTTGACATTCCGGAGAACACCCTTCGAAAGTTCCCTTCTACTCACATCTAGGGGATTTGTTCCAACAAATTGATGGAGTGGCTATGGGTTCCATTCTAGGTGTCCTGTTTGCTAATTTTTATATGGGAGCAGTCGAAGAACGAGTATTTGAAAAAAAGACCTAAGATGTACACTAGATACACTGATGACTGCTTCCCCTCCTTTGATGCCCCACAAGAACTTGCTAATTTAGTCTAAAAAAAATTACAGAGAACTCCGTCTTACATTTTACTACGGAATCAAGCATAGATGGAAAACTCCCTTTCCTAGACGTCCTCGTTGACATTAACAACACCAATATTAAAACCTCCGTTTTCACAAAGGCCACTAATAACGGGACTGTTATGAACGCCAGGGGCGAATGCAGCAGCAATTACAAAAAAGTGTTTTTGCTGCTTTTGCCAAAAGAGCCATTACACACTGCAGCACCTGGCAAGACACTCACAATGAACTTGAACGCATCAGGCAACTCTTAACCAACAATGGGTTTCCTGATGCAATTATAGAGCATGGTATTCGCCGTACAATGGAGAGATTCCTTGAAGGTTCGTCAAAACAAAATGACAATTTCGATATTATCAACATCTTTTATAAGATGTTTTACAATGAACATAGCAAAGAGGAGGAAAAGGCTATTCGCAGAATAGTTAATAACGGAGTTACCCCAGCCCACAATATTAAAATAAACTTGGTCTGCTTTTACAAACCAAATAAAACCGCGTCACTCATTATGAGGAACAACACAGCTAACACCAGAGAACATAGTGAAAACAATATAGTGTATAAACACACATATCAGACAGGGAATTGTGCATCCCTTCAAAATATTTACATTGGATTCACCAGAACTTCTGTAGAAAAAAGACTCTACCACCACCGTTACAACGGCGAGACTTTTGCACACTACACAGTACAACATGACAAAAGACCACAAGCAGCACATTTGAGAAATAATACTTCCATCATTTAACGAACACATGATCACTGCAGACTACAAATAACAAAAGCTGTTGTTTTAATTGGAAATTTCAGACCAGTTTTGAATACACAGCAGAATCAATTGATAATTTCCTCCAAAAAACGGACAAGAACCCCATATTGACAGTCTTGTTACATCAGTTACGGACATTAGATCACAAACCTTACTCGGTGAGGTCAATCAGCTTATGAACATATAAACTCAGATTATTAGAATAATTACTATTCCCACCCAAATGATAACAACAACAACAACAACAACAACAACAACAACAAGAACGATAATAATAATAATAATAATAATAATAATAATAATAATAATAATAATAATAATAATAATAATAATAATAATAATAATAATAATAATAATAATAATGATAATAATAATAATAATGATAACAATAATAATAATAATAATAATAATAATAATAATAATAATAATAATAATAATGATAATAATAATAATAATGATAATAGTAGTAGTAATAGTAATAGTGGTAATTAAAACCATAACAATTGTAGTAATATTGATAATGATAATAATAATGATGATAACCATGATCATGATGGTTATGATGATAGTGATGATAATGATGATGATGATAATAATTAATAATAAACGGTAACAAAGATGATGATGATGATGATGATGATAATGATGGTAACGACGATGACCACCACTACCAACACAGAATGAATATACAGTATAGATAGATTAATAAATAAAATGATAAAATCTAGATATATTAACAAATCAGTAAATTGATATGTAAAAAAATGGAAAGCTCAGTCGGTATTGCTAGTCTTTCACTGATCACCGTCACAGTGCTGGATCGTCGACTCCCTCCTCCTCCTCCTCCTCCTCCTCTCCTCCTCCTTCTCCTCCTCCTCCTCCTCCTCCTCTCCTCCTCCTCCTCCTCCTCATCATCATCATCCTCATCATCATCATCATCCTCATCATCATCATCATCACCATCGTCATCATCATCATCATCATCATCATCATCATCATCATCATCATCATTACCATCGTCATCATCATCATCATCATCATCATCATCATCATCATCATCATCATCATCATCATTATCCTCATCCTCATCCTTATCCGCTTTCCTCACCTCCCTCCACATTTGCCCCTCCTCCTCCTCCTCCTCTTCGTCGTTCACCTTCATCTTTTCGACTTTCATATCTTTGTCATCCTCGTCTTCCTCCTCCTCCGCTTCATCTATGTCCTCCTCCTCTTCCTCGTCGTCGTCGCGGCTCTTGTCCTCGTCCTCCCCTACTCCTCTTCCTTTTCCTCCCCTTCCCCTTCCTCCTCCTCCTCTTCCTCCCCTTCTCCTCGTCCTCGACTTATACCTCCTCTCCCGTCTCCTCCTTGTCCTCCTCCTACTCCTCTTCCTTATCATTCTCCTTTTCCTCGTTTCCCTCTCTTCATCTTCCTCGTCCACGTCCTCCTCCTTCTCCTCCTCGTCCTCCTCCTTCTTCTCCTCGTCCTCCTCCTTCTCCTCCCCCTCCTCCTCCCTCTACTCCTCGTCCTCTTCATTCCTCGCCTTCGTCCTCATCCCCCTCCCCTCCTCTTCTTCGTCCTCGTCGTCCTCCTACCTACCCTCTTCCTCGCCCTCCTCTCCTCCTACCCCTCTTCCTCCACTTCCTCCACTTTTTTTTTCTCTATCTCTTTTCCCTCCCTCCTGCCTCTACTGGCCGCCCTTAAGCCGGATCCCCCCCACCCCCATGCATACACTTGATATATCAACGACATGAGGCCTTGCGGGGCCCCTGGCCGGGATCTCTGAAGACCTCGCAATTCCTGGCAATACCTCGGGGCCACGCGGGCCCTGGCATGGCGCTGTCGGTATATTGGGGTGTTTGGCAATGAGTTACGGGTCTCCCTCTCCTGTTTTCGGGCTCCCGGGGTCATTGGAGAGTGGGAAGGTTTGATATTTACGATGGGTCGAGAGAGAGGCTACGGGACAGGCGTTTAACATATAGTGTTGAATCATGGACCGACCCCGGTCCTGACCCAGGTCCTCGCGCCTACCGGGGGGAGGAGGAGGAGGAGGAAGAAGGAAAGGAGGAGGAGTAGGAGGAAGAAGAAGAGGAGGAGGAGGAGGGAGAGGAGAAGGAGGAAGAAGGAGAAGGGGAGGAGCAGCAGGAAGAGCATTGAGTTTGTGGAGAAGACGGACACGAGGAGAAAAGAGAACAAGGTTGGAAAGTGTAAACACTCGTGTAGACCCTGAGACGGATGTTGAGGCCGGAAGGTTAAATAAGACAGGTTCACCCCTCATGACATCTGCAAAGAATTTTCTTGATTGAAATAAATCACTTGGCGGCAGACAAAATAGATATGAGAGCCAAATGTAGACGGCAAAAGGTTAACCCCGAAAGCTTAACCGCGGTAGAGTAACTTTATAGTTTGCAAAGGAATCACAACATCTGAATGAAATAGGCTGGCGGCAGACAGAATAAGGGGTAAAGGTCCACCAGGTAAGGAAGGGGTTGGGTCCCGGTTCAGGTAAAGTATTCTCGCTTTCTTGTTCATCATGTCGCTGGATGATTTTATTCAACAAAGTCACGAACACTGAAGAAAACGGAGTCACCCAGGGACCGGGACCCCTTTCGGTCACCGCCCCGCGTCTGGTGTTGGCCAGAACAAAATCTGTAAAGTGCCTCATTGTGGCGAATAAGGGCCTGATGAGTTGAAGGTCAGGCTGGGGAAGAGTAGAAGGGAGAGAAAGAGGGAAGAGAAAGGAGAGAAAAGAGAAGAAAAATGAAGATAAACAGAAAGAGGATGAAACGTATTCAAGTCAGATGGAAGGATCTAAGAAGGAGAGAGAGAGAGAGAGAGAAAGAGAGAGAGAGAGAGGGGGGAGGGAGGGACAGACAGACAGAGTGAGCGAAAGAGAGAGTGTGAGAGGGAGACAGGAAGAGAGGAAGAGAAAGAAGGAGAGAGAGAGAGAAGAGAGAGAGAGAGAGATATGAGGGGGAGAGACAGACAGATAGTGAGCGAGAGAGAGAGTGAGAGAGGAAGAGAGGAAGAGAAAGAAAAAGAGAGAGAGAGAGGGGGGATGGAGAGAGAGACACAGAGAGAGAGAGGGATGGAGGGAGAGAGAGAGAGCGAGAGAGAGAGAGAGAGAGAGAGAGAGAGAGAAAGAGGGAGGGTGGTTGTGAGGAAAAATAGGAACGGGAGGAGGTCTAGCGAAACGCATGATAGAAGGGAATGGAAGAAGCGAAAGTGTCAAGTAGAGAGAGAGATATGAAGGGGCCCAGACAGATATTGGCGGAAGAATTTGTGCTGGGGGGCGCCCAGAAAGATATAGGAGAGGCGGAGTACGTGATCAGCTGGAGAGGAAGGCGTGAAAAAGAACGAGTGGAGATCGTGATTATCTCCAGAGGGATGGAAGAAAGAGTCTCTGTATTTGGGAGAACCTTCCTTGGACGAGCGGCTCAGAGGAATAGCCTGGATACAACTCCAATTAAGCCAGCACTCTTTAAGTTTAATGTAACATTTTTCGTTTGGTATCTTTTTTCTTTATCTTTTATGTTATTTTAGATTTCATATTATTTATTTACTTGTTTTGAGTAAAATTTTATCGGGTCATATAGCCTGAAGACGTGTATGAAGGCTTCTTTTGTGTTTTTTTTTTATCTATTTTTTATTCATTTATTTATCTCTTTTTTGTATCAATTGTTACTCTCCGTCCCATTTTGAATCTGACTGCAACTAGAATGAACGGAAAAGTGCAAAATCAATGTAAATGGGTCACAAGAAGGTAATTAGACAAGGTGGTTACTTGTAGGGCCGCGCGGTAGCCTTGGCCAGGCGTGGTAGATAGGCGTCCCAACATCAGAAAATAAATAAACAAATAAATGAATAAATAAATAAATAAATAAATAAATAAATAAATAAATAGATAAGTAAATAAATAAATAAACAAATAAAAATGGAGTCCCAACATCAGAAAATAAATAAATTAATAGATAAATAAATAAATAAAAATGGTGTCCCGACATCAGAAAATAACTAAATAAATAAATAAATAGATAAATAAAAATGGCGTCCCAACATCAGAAAATAAATAAATAAATAGATAGATAAATAAAAATGCATGCCGCAACTACTGCAACTCCCTACCGGGAGTTTCTCATTTCCCACTTCGTGGGAGTAGGATGTTGGTGAGCTTACTTGTATTATTCTATGAGGTTACTTCATGCTAACTCTGTTAGAATACGGAAAGGTCCAAGTCAGAGATGTAGTACTCCAGTTTATATCAAAGAGGTCTGGTTGACGAACTGAGACTTTTCCCCTCGGTTGATCAAAATCGCCTGGCGACATGTAGGCTAAGCGACAAAAACAGCAAAACTCAGTTAAATCGTAAAAAAAAAAATACTCTTCAGTTAGATGAAGAATATACAGCTAAGAACTGAAATCCTAAAACAAGCACTTGTTCTAATTAACTAATAATGGTAAAACCAAAATAGTTCTAGAATGCTGAGAATAATTCTTGCTTGGTTAGTTAAGATATAAAGAGTTTTAGAAGTTTATTATATAATTATAGAACACGTAGTTCTAAGGGAAACTGTAATGTTATAACACATTTGTAAATATACACTTAAAATCCACTATCGGAGAAATAATATCAGATGTAGAGGAGATCCGTATATTTCGACTACTATCTATAGTCCTCTTCATTCTGCTGAAGAGGACTACAGATAGTAGTCGAAATATACGGATCTCCTGTACTTCTGATATTATTTCCCCGATAGTGGGTTGTAAGTGTATACGTAGTTCTAAGAAATAGCCCTAGGAAGAAGATAAAGAAAAGTAAATACAGGCTGAAAGAGTTTAGCAGGCAGAAGGGATAATGTAAAGCAAGCTGGGCCATACTAAAAGGCAATAATTTAACAAATGCATCGCTGGACTAAAGTCGCCCGTGCTCATGTCCAAACGCTACAAAGGCAGAGCGCTTCCTGACATAAATAAACGATTGAAAGTGGAGGAAGATTAAGTCCAAATTTACTGCTATGGAGAAACCCCTACTTTACGAGACTCCAACTTTCTCCAACTCCCCCCATTACTGTTTATTCAGATCATCATTATTATGTTCCCCT
>NC_134800.1:29361168-29371168 GCF_046742065.1 Oratosquilla oratoria
GTGAATCACACACACACGCGCATACACACACGGGGATACATGGCTTTTGAATTTGATTATTTGAAAGCGATCGCTGCATCTAGTGATTTATTCCATAGTATATATATGTATGCATTGAGTGTATGTGTGCAGGGGGATTTTGGAAAGTATCTTAGTATTCGGAAAGAAAAAAAATTATTCCAAATTTCGGAGAATTCCGCACTCGAGAAAATATTTCCTTTGTCAGAGAATCCCAATACAGACATGTATTTACTTTGTGCATCCATTGGTGAGTTTTTATTTTATTTTGTTCTATCATGTTTTATTTTATTTTGGTTTATCTTATTTTGTTTTATTTTATTTTATATTACTTTATTTCATTTGATTTTTGTTATTACTATTTTGTATGAATATATTTTTCTTTCTTCTGCTCTTCTTCTTTGGGTGGTTTTTCAGTTCTCGTGATCTCTTTCTAGAGGACATTTACCAGTTATTTTCATGATAACCAACGCTGATGTTGTTGTCGGCTTTGTCGCCGACATCGTCTTCGTCACTGACCTCATCGTCGTCGTCATCCTTATTATCCTCATTTGATATTATTGTAGTCACAGTAACCATCATCATTGCCGTCGTCATTACCACGTTCGCCATTTTCTTTTCTATTTTTCGCTGTCGTCTCTCGGGTGAATATGGTTTTTCCTTCATATCATCATCATCATCATCATCATCATCATCATCATCATCATCATCATCATCATCATCATCATCATCATCATCATTATCACCATTATCACCATCATCATCATCATCATCATCATCATCATCATCATCATCATCATCATCATCATCATCATCATCATCACCATCATCATCATCGTCGTCGTCGTCGCCTTCGTTGTCGTCGTCGTCTTCGTCTTCGTTGTCGTCGTCGTCGTCGTCTTCGTTGTCGTCGTCATTGTTGTTATCGTTATTGTTGTCCTCCATTGTATTTCCTCTTCATTTCTTCCTCATCCGTTTTTTCTTTCCGTGTTTTCTTCCTTCTTCCTTCTCCTCCCTCTTCTTCCTCTTCCTCCTGTTCCTCTCCCTCCTTCTCCTCCTTCGCCTCCTTTTCCCCTTCCTCTTTCTCCTCTTCTTCCTCCTCCTTTTCCTCCTCCTCATTTCTTCCTCCCCCTTTTTCCTCCTCCTCCTCCTCCTCATTTTCTTCCTCTTCCTCCTCCACCTCCGCTTCCTTCTCCTCCTCTTCCATCTCTTCTTCTTCCTCCTCCTCCTCCTCCTCCTTGTCGTCGTCGTCCTTCTTTATGCTGCCCACACTCCTCCCTCCCTCTTTAGTTACACGGATGCAACACTTGGCCAGCATAAGATGTATTGATTCTGTTGTTGGGGGGGAGGAGGAGGAGGAGGAGGAGGAAGAGGGGGAGGAGGAGGAGGAGGAGGAGGGGGGAGGAGTTGGAAACTGGGAGAGAGGGAGAAGACCTCGCGGGGGTGCAGGTAACATCGTGCGCAGTCCTTCACCTCCGAAGGTGGCAGAAACCTCTGGCACATAATACTCTTCTTCTTTTTTCTAACAGTTAAGCTTTACTTTGAGAACGAAGTATGTAGGCGTGGGAGAGGAGTATCGGCCTTTTCATCCATGTTTTATGAATTCGATCATTTAGGGATATTAAAGGCATCTCTACGGACCAGAGCTGCGCAGCGTTCTTTCATAATTGGGAATTAATCTCTAATAAAAAATAAATAATATATATCACTACCCTCCGTTCTTGGTCTTCCCATCTCTCCTTTCCCACTTCCGTGACCTCACCTTGTTGGCGCGATATTGTCTACAAGGATAGAAGAGCTGGTTATTACTAACTAAATACTAAAACTGTACACTTAACTCTTACCTCCACAGTTGATTCTTAACTGTACGTACTGTGGCGTGTTTGACTTCGTGCCAGCCTCACGACCACACAGTCCGGAGAATGACCCGGAAGGGTCTTCAGTGATAGCCACGTACCCCGACAATTGGAACACATCAACAATGACTCTTGACTTTGAGGGCTCACAAATTGTTCTTGACCACCACCCCTCTTCTCAAAAACAATAACTATGAGAAAAAAGTGACATGAATCGGTAATGGAAATCTGGTCGAGGAACTCAATGACGATATGAATATAATACACGCAGAAAAGAAATATTACTAGCAATATACATGTGTCAGTCCCTCTGTAAATGTAGTATTGAACTGGCCAGCATAAATCGTAACCTGTTGGGGGCACAGGTGGTACTCCATGGGAAGGACCACTGATGAAGAACAAATGTGACATGATAGGCCGTTGCTAAGCCTGTCGCCACCATTATTAAGCATCTTACAATAAGTTGATGAATCAAGACTTGTGAATACTTGATGGATTTTATTTCATTTCATTGACCAACACATTTAACCCCTTTTGCTCAGAGTGGGGTTTTTCCTAAGTTGAATAAAATCGCCCGGCGGCAGCTAGAAGAAAAACTGCAAAAGGAAGCAAGGTCGTAGGGCAGTTGTAACCCTTTCGCTACGGAAGGAATTTAATAATGATAATAATTGCTGTCTTGAAGTTCACTGACTGGAAACCCGCTACCCCACACTAGGTGGCAACGCTCTCTGCCTGTGTTTTATTAGTGTGGGAGTGTTTCTGTATCGCTGTATAGGAATACGAGTAGTCTCTAGTTTTCGGCTCATTATGTAAAAAAGGTGTAGTAAACACAAAGTTAAGAGAGAGAGAGAGAGAGAGAAAGATAGATTTTGGGTCCAGTTCGAAAACCGAGTACCACCCCTTCGGGGTAGTACCTTTAGATAAAGATATAGATGGTGACGGATTCTGAAGACGAATGGTAGGTCAGTGATTCTTTATGACATCTGTCTTGCAGAACCACATTTGATAGGTAGACGTCGTTAGATCTAGTGTGATTTACCCGCCTTCACTTTCATATCCAAATAGAATCGCCTGGTCACAACTAGGGTAAACATTACAAGGCGCGAAATACAACAAAAATAAATAAATAAATGTATAAAAAATAAATCCCTTAATTGTTAACTGGGTGTTTAGATCAATCCCGCTGCATACCGAAAGAAAGCGACACTTCCGTTGCAAACAGTTATTGGCTTCATGATAGTTCAAGTCTGAGGTTGTAACATGGTGATCTTTTCAGGCCAGTCTCCTCCTACTCTTCTTCCTCGTCATCCTCATCCTCCTTCTTCTCCTCTTCTTCCTCCTTCTTCTTCTTCTCTTCCTTTTCCTTTTCCCTCTCCCCTTTCTCCTCCCTCTCCTCAATCCATTTGCTTCTACCCTCCTCTACTTCCACCTCCTCCTCCTCTTTCTTCTGCTCTTCCTCCTTCTTCTTCTCTTCCTTATCCTTTTCCTTCTCCCTTCTCTCCTCCTCCTCCTCAATCCATTTTTTCCTACCCTCCTTTACCTCCACTTCCTCCTCCTCCTCATCATCATCCACCTCCTCTTCCTTTTCCTTCTCGCTCTCCTCCGTCTCTCCTCTTCCTCCTCTTTTTTCTCCTCCTCCTCCTGATTCCCCTCCTCCTCCTTTTCCTTCTCGTTGTCCTCCACCTCTTCTCTTCCTCCTCCTTTTCCTCTTCATTTTCCTCTTCCTTGTCTTCCTCCTTCTTCCTTCTTCCTCCTGCTTCTTCCTTCTTCCCTCTTCCTCCTACCATCCTTTTTTCCACACCTGCTGATCCCCCTACTGCTCTTACTCCTAGTTCTACTCCTTTCATTCCTTCTCTTCTTCCTCCTCCTTCTTCTCTTCCTCCTCCTTTTTCTTCCTCTTACTTTTGTTCTTTCGTCATCTCTTAATTTCATTCCTTTTTTTCTTCCTCATTTCATTCTTACTCCTGCTCTTACCGTTGCTCCTACTCCTCCTCTTTGTACTCCTGTTCTTACCGTTACTCCTACTCCTCCTCTTTGTACTCCTGTTCTTACCGTTACTCCTACTCCTCCTCTTTGTGCTCCTGTTCTTACCGTTATTCCTACTCCTCTTCTTTGTACTCCTGTTCTTACCGTTACTCCTACTCCTCCTCTTTATAGTCCTGTTCTTACCGTTACTTCTACTCCTCCTCTTTGTACTCCTGTTCTTACCGTTACTCCTACTCCTCCTCTTTGTACTCCTGCTCCTACCATTACTCCTACTCCTCCACTTTGTACTCCTGCACCACTTTCACATTTTAGAAAAAGAAAGGCGTATGTATTTTTAAAACCCTTCATCTAGAGAATCGGTATTGAAGTTGAAGATATGTAAGGACATTATCTAGAATAAAGCATCTAAAGCAGGAACACCGTCTCAAACTGAATGAAATTATATCAACTTATCTAAGTACTCACGAAACAGTAAGTCTGCCTTCACTTAGCAAAAACAAATAGATGAATAGGAAAATGAATAAACTGATGCGTCACTGAGTGAAAAGTACGAAAATGACCACACTTAACCTGCACTTTACATATGCCATGTTTCATGCTCAAGAGGCGCACTTGGCATGTGCCCCACCCATCCACCGCCACCACTACCACTTTGTTTTGGTTCTGGAGAAAGGTATGGGTCTAAGTATTCCTTTAGCGTCTTGGATGAGATATCAGAGAAATGTCGTGCCTTCCGGCTGCACAGGACAAAAGGGATTACCCTGAAATGAATATCAGAACGAATGAATATGGAAATTCAAATTGTGGCTATTGATTTCAGACTCGTTCGTGTGCTCGCAGATGTAAAATTTCTTTGTCTTGGGTGTAGACATGTGTCTGTGTTTTTGTGTGTTTGTGTGTGTGTATGTATGTATGTGTGTGTGTGTGTGTGTGTGTGTGTGTGTGTGTGTGTGTGTGCACGCATGCGTGTACTGGACTCATGATCGACAGCTAATACTCATTCGGATAATAATTCAGTTTATTTTGTCCGTGACTTTACACACCTCACACACCTATCTCCTTGATCAAAGGCTACCGTAACGGTTTGCAGTGCTAGTGAAGCTTCCATGCTGTGAACGAAGCGCGATCCCGGCTCTCCACGTGAGAGGCCGAGGCACTAACCACTACACCAGCTAGTTGCATGAACATGGCGTATATCTAACTAGTTGTAATTTACGGGACGAGAGCTATGCTCGTAGTGTCCCGTTTTCGTTATCGTATGTGTGTGTGTGTGTGTGTGTGTGTGTGTGTGTGTGTGTGTGTGTGTGTGTGTGTGTGTGTGTGTGTGTGTGTGTGTGTGTGTGTGTGTGTAGATAGGGGAGGTGAGTGAGCGTGCTTATTTATGTGGTTATGTTCCTCTCTCAGGTCATTTTCTATGTCGTCTTGTAGACATTTTATGTTCTTTTTTATGAAATAAGTATTATAAAGGGATTTTCATTGTAAACTTTCATTTTAAGAATAACTTAGATAAGCCAGCCTTATTAATATAATTTCTTTTCTTTTCCAGGTAAATAGCTGAGTTTGTTATGTAAGGGTGCGACATCGAAATTAATTTCCTGTCGAACGGTGGAAACATTGTTGGTGAGTCGACCTCAAAACGAAAATGAAATTAAATTGAACAATTATGTTTGTCGGAAAATTGCCCAACCTTGCGTTATTTTATATATTTAAGCAGAAATGTATATTAAGATATAGTAATGCGTTTGTTGTTTATATTTTTCTTTCATATTACTTATATGTGTTATTATTTCTGGATAAAATGCAAGTTTATTTATCGTTAATTTTGTGAATATTGTAAGGCGTGCTTCTAGTTCTGCTCTAGGCAGAATAGAAAAACGTCTCTAAGCTTGGCTGTAGGAGGTAAAATAATGGATTTGTCAGTTGTTAGTAGAAAACCAACATGGTGATACAAGCCTCTAGCCTACACAAGGCCTTATGTTAGTTACAATAAGGGCCCTGTTACACCAAGCTTACGACCTGTTTCCAACCACCGGCGATTGCAGGTAGTCTTTGGAAGTCGCTGGTAGTCGGTAATAAGATAGATAAACACATAGATCGATAGACAGATAAATAGATAGGTATATTACAACACACACTTGATAATCCCCAGTACATAGATTTTCATCTTATCAACAACATTAACTTTTTCTATTTCAATTCCTTGCATAGGTTTTGTGTCATCGACCGATCGCTTGATTTTCGGTCGAAGGTGGTCGGAAACAGGTCGTAAGCTTGGTGTGACTGGGTTTTAAGTTAGGCGGAGAACAGGGGTGACCTTTCTTCACAATATTTTATTTTATGTTTTTATTTATTTGCTTATTTATTTATCTATTTGTTTATTTATTTATTTATTCATTCATTTACTTATTTATTTATTTCTACCTATAGCCTGCGCCTTTGTCCTTTGAGACAATATTGCACCGAATAGATGTATAGAGGAGTGAAATAAAGAGAACAAAAAAGAGGGACAATTTAGGTTCAGAGTGAACGCCATTCTTCTATGAGTGTAGACTAGTCTCCAATTATAAACAACAATTATAAACGACAAATATAAATGATAATTATAAATGACAATTATAAAACGACAATTATAAACGACAACTTATATGCGACAATTATAAACGACAATTTATAAACGATAATTCTAAACGACAATTATAAACGACAACTTATAAGCGACAATTATAAACGACAGTTATAAACGACAATTTATAAACGACAATTATAAACGACAATCATAAAGGACTTATATAAATGACAATTATAAACGACATATATAAACGACAATTATAAACGACATTAATAAACGACAATTAAAAACGACAATTATAAACAAGTCCCTAAAATATCGACTACGTATGAAAGGATGGGGGTGACGATGAATGGATTTGAACAGGTAAGGGTTGTGAGCAGAGGGATTGCGGGTGAGGAAAATATGAGCGTTGATTCGGCCAGCCTCGTACAAGGGTGGAAAGCCCCTGTGCTGTCTGTACCTCCACGATTCACACGGCGGTATTCTTAAAAAAAATTCCTTATATAAATCTTATATAAATCCTTGGAAGGGAAAGATTTATATAAGGGAAGATTTTTTTTTTTTTAGAATACCACTAAGAATCTTACGGTGGTATTCTTAAAAAAAATCTTCCCTTATATAAATCTTTCCCTTCCAAGGATTTATATAAGATTTATATAAGGGAAAAAAATTCAGAATCTTATATAAATCCTTGGAAGAGAAAGATTTATATAAGGGAAGATTTTTTTTTTTTTTTAGAATACCACTAAGAATCTTACGGTGGTATTCTTAAAAAAAATCTTCCCTTATATAAATCTTTCCCTTCCAAGGATTTATATAAGATTTATATAAGGAAATAATTTTTCTAAGAATACCACCGACAGTTTCTACCACATCGGGGCTTCTCAGAGATAAGAAACATATGCTCTTCTTTTCGGGAGTTACGAGATTTCTGTCGACAAAAGCCGTTTGTAAACGCTGCCGACTGGATATGCAATAGGTCATCACGAAATATGCTTACACTTTAAAATACACTTGGCAGTTATACAAATTAATTCATGAAGTTGAATCATCATGACTATATGTAAGCATATTTCTGCTCTAGAATGTCAATAAGGGTCGATGTAACATGCGGCGGATAGCCAAACCTCATTATAACTTACATTGTTGTATGTGCACGTGTATGTGTGTGTGTGTGTGTGTGTGTGTGTGTGTGTGTGTGTGTGTGTGTGTGTGTGTGTGTGTCTGTGACGTTACAAAGAGCATCAAAGAGAAAAAATAAGAACCAAATTGAACATTTAACAAAATTCTTTATATTCAAAATAATAGTGATGTCCCAAGGGACCTCTACATATAAAATATATTTTCTAATTAGTTTCTCTTTCATAAAGCATTTCCTTTTCTGGTAATCGATTAAAAAAAAAAAAAAATTCTCGAGTTTATTGGCAAATCTAAAATCTGAAAAACTGAAACAGCTGATTACCGTTTTTTTCGATTTTATTCAATCTATCATTTTCCCTTGAGGAAGAACCTCTGCCAAGTCCTCAAGGAGCCCTCGAGTCCATGGGGGAGCTCTGGGAGAGAAACGCTTCTTCATCTCGGGATTATATATATATATATATATATATATATATATATATATATATATATATATATGTATATATATGTATATATATATATATATATATACATATATATATATATATATATATATATATACATACATACATACATATATGCATACACTAAAGACCCACTGTTGATTGGATTAAGAAAAGAAAGGAAATAACAATTTCCGTATATTTTTATCTCTGGCTGTGATCCTCTTCAGCAGAATACAAGGTCAAGAGAAAGTACCTATCTTTTATACAGAGGAGAGGGGTGGAGTGAAAATATAAAAGATATGTATTTTCTCTTGACTTTGTATTCTGCTGAAGAGGATCACAGTTAGTGATCGAAATATACAGAAATCGTTATTTTCTTTCTTAATCCAATCAACAGTGCGTCTTTAGTGTTTTTATATAAATGTGTTACGACATCACTTGGCAGTGATATATGTATATGTACAGTGTATATATATATATATATATATATATATATATATATATATATATATGTATATATATATATATATATATGTATATATATATATATATGTATATGTATATATATATGTATATATATATATATATATATATATATATATATATATATATATATATGTATATATATATACCAACGTAATTTTAAGTGCTGATGTGCAAAGATAATGGCACAATATCTTGGCTGGATGGCGATTCTATCCATCTAGACTTTTTTTTTTTCTTCTTTGTTGTCGACTCTCATTTTCATTCAGCTGAGGAGAAAAATCCTTCTTCTGCTGTCCCATCCTCTTTCCCGGTCGGCAGACTATTATTTCAGTTCCCTCTTTGTTTCTTTCTATTTGCCGGCCGGCTTTCCATATCGTTGTTCTTTATTCCCTCCCGCATTCCCGCCCGGCTGGCTATTACTTTCAGTTCCTTCTCTGTCTCTTGCTGTTTGACGGCCGGCCTTCCATATCGTTATTCTTTACTCTCTCCCTCTTTCCCGGCCGGCTGGCTATTATTTCAATTCCTTTTTTCGTTTCTTGCTGTTTGACGGCCGGCCTTCCGTATCGTTGTTATTTATCCCTTCCCTCTTTCCCGGCTGTTATTTCAGTTCCTTCTTTGTTTCTTGTAATTTGCCGGCCTCTTTCTTGTTATTCCCTCCCTCTTTCCTGGCTGGCCCACTATTCTTAGAGTTCCTTTGCCGTCTGTACTTGTTGTCCAGCCATTTCGTTCTGTTCCTCCTCAGGAGTGTCAAAGCTTCCCCGAGTTCCTAGTGGGCAGGAGTCCTTGGGACACTTTCCACCACACCGTAGAAGATATTCGAGATTAACGCTCAGAGCGTCCCTCGACAGAGTTTACCCTTCCAGGCCCAGAGGACCATGCGAGCTTACAGTGATATATATATATATATACATACATGTATATTATATATATATATATATACATATATACATATATACATACATACATATATATGACGTAAGTGGAGTAGAAAACACAGGAGTCTTAGTCTTGAGTTTATTCCTGACTAGTTTCGCATACCTGCGAAACTAGTCAGGAATAAACCCAAGACTAAGACTCCTGTGTTTCCTACTCCGCTTACGTCAACCTATCAGAATGTCTCAGCATATATATATATATATATATATATATATATGTATATATATATAAATATATATATATCACTTAGACAAAATGTTGTAGCACATTTGTAAATAATAATCACGAAGAACCCACAGTCCGAATAAAAGGAAACTTTAGGAGTATGTGTAACTTCTATATTTTGGCTTATAGTTATAGCCCTCTTCAGGAAAGTACAGATTACAAGAATTTGTAGAGACATAAGTACAATGAGATGTGAGTAGAAGGGGAACACACAGAGCTAAAACAGTATGAGGTAAGCGGAGTAGAAAACACAGGAGTCTTAGTCTTGAGTTTATTCCTGACTAGTTTCGCATACCTGCGAAACTAGTCATGAATAAACCCAAGACTAAGACTCCTGT
>NC_134800.1:29376168-29381168 GCF_046742065.1 Oratosquilla oratoria
GCTAGTGGGAGGGTGAAGGAAAAGTAGGGTAGGTGGGAGTTTAGGGACTGAGGGGTAGGTAGAAGCTTGAAGGGGAGTAAGATATTAGAATAGGAGGGGATGGGGATGGGGAGGGAAGCTGGTTAAGTGGGAGTGTAGGAGATGAAATGGGAGTCTACAAATTGAAATGGGAGTAAGGAAAGGAGGAGGTGGAAGAGGGATTGAGATTTCGGGTCTAAAAAGATGAGTGGGAGAGGCTTGAGAGAAAAGGGGATTGAAATGGGAAATGGGATGGTCAGCAAATTGAAATAGGAGTGTAGAGGGGGAGGAGGAAGGGAGTGACGGGGAGAGTGAAGGGAGTGGAAACAGGGTGTCCTTCAAATGTAGACTGAAGGAAATTTTTGGGAGAAAGATTTTTTTTTCTTTTCTTTTTTTCTACGGAGGGAAGGTGGAAGGGGAGGGGGAGGGAGGAGAAATGGGGGACATCAAGTTGAGGATTACATAATGAGGTTAACCTTCTCACTGCGGAGGGTGTTTCCTTTATATGAATGAAATTGGCTGGTGGCATCTCTTTCAAACACTAAAGTCTTCAAACACAAAATAATAATCAAGATAAGTTTAGCCACAGAACTGAGGTGGAACTTCCTTCGGCTGAATAAAATCGACCTTCTGTAGCTTTGTAATAAATACCAAAGTCGTAAAACGCAGCTAAAGGGCGATTTTATTCATCTGTAGGGACCCATTCCCTGTTTAGCGAAATGGTTAAACATTTCTAGATTAATTCTGCTCTCATCTCTTGCACCTTCATTCGAGCTCTAGTATGGGGGGGAAGGGGGGGGTTCACTGCATGTTTTATTTAGTCGATATTTTTGGGACTTCAGTGACATTCCTACAGATCCGGAATAACGTCGAATTCCTTTGAGATTGGAGACTATTCTCCATCTCGGAAAAGAGTGTGGATCGCTTTTAAGTTCTACTCTCCTTCCTTTCTGTTGCCCTCCTTGAATCTCCCCTGTACCACATAGACGACTCTACCTCCCCGGAAGACACTGTCTACGAGGATAGAGACGCTGGTTATTGCTGAGGAAATGACTATATTCTAGTTTTCGCCAGACAATTTTATCTAGGTGAGGTAAAAGTCAGCGCGAAACGGAGGTTAGAACGGAGACGAGCAGTGCCGCTCTTGTTCTTCAGACGGGTGGCCAAAGGAGCAAGAGATGGTGTTATTGCGAAGGTGATAGGGTACCCCCTCCCCCGCTTTTTATTATTCATTTTATTCCCTTTTATTAGGTCATTCACTTACACGCGCGCGCGCGGTTTGTTTGTGCGGCTTGCTGGTGTAATGGTTAATGTCTCGGCTTCTCACGGGGAAAGCCGAGATTGCTCTCCGTTCACAGCATTGAAACTTCGCTAGCACTGAAAGCCGTTACGGATTCCTTTGACTAAGGAGATGGGTGTATGGAGTGTGTAAAGTCACAACATTACCCATATATCGGACTATTTATTTATCTATTTTGTTTATTTTTTACTATTTGTTACATGCCTCAGCTAACACAATTTAAACACATAGAATGAGCCTGAAGAAGATACAAGACTCGAACCTCCGGATATCAGGACGTAGATCAAGCTCCTGAACTGGCAGTAGCGAGATTGATATTAGCCGGGGAGGGGTTGGGATTGCCTGGGATAGGTGGGACTTTTGGTGGAGTGAGGCGGGGAGGGATTGCGTTTAGTAGCAAAGATGATGGGAAGAGGATCCGGGACCAAGGGATTACGGAAGGAACTTGAAGTGTCTGCAGAGGTGTCCGGGTGTTGGATACGGAAATGGGACGACCGCCCGGGTGTATGGGGAGTGACGACTGGCCGGGATTGGGAGAGGGCCGGGATTGGCCCCCGAGATTAGAGTGTTTGGACGAATGAGGGATTTGCGTTGATGTGAGGACGCGACAGGGAGTAGGGAGGCAGACGAGTGGGAAGAGGATAAGGGAGGTACAAGAAGAGAAGATAGGGAGGGGAGGAAGATGGCAAAACGAGGTCATAGGTTGCAGTGGGTTATAATGGCAAAACATACTGATGGGAGACCTCTTCGTCTATAACGAGGCCGGTTGAATGAATGAATATATAGGTAAATTTAGTAAACAAAAATAAATAAAGAAGTAAACAACAGCCAAACACAAGTAAGGAGAGGATGTCGAAGAAGAAGATTAGAAGCTGAGAATGAGGACGAGATATTAGGGGTGAGGACGAGAGAACGAGGAGGAGGAGCAGAGAGTGAGGATGATAACAGATGTTGAAGGTAATAACGGCAAGGTCGAGAGTGAGGATGAGAGGTCAAGGATGAGGTCAGATCGTCAAGACTAAGGTCGGAACTAGATCCTAAGGATGTTTGAACAAATGCCCAGGATCCGAAATGCAGGATGGGAATATGAGGAAGAGATAAAACAGATAAAACAAATAAATAAGTAGAGAAATAAATAGATAAGTTAATAAATGATTGCTCTAATGGCAATAGTGATAGAAATAGTAACAATGATAAATGCATACATACATACATACATACATACATACATACGTACACACATGCATACATACGTACACACATACATACATACATGCATACACATATGCATACATATATACATAAATACATACGTACGTACATACATACATACATACACATGTACATACATACATACATACATACATACATACATACATACATACATACATACATACATACATACATACATACATACATACATACATGTACCAAAAAGACCCCTACTCTCTAATAATGATAATTATAATGAAGAGGACGGGGAGGACGGAGACTACTTTCAGAGACAGGCTCGGCACAGGTAGTGGGGAGCCACAGCGAGAGATGAAGGATGTGCACAGGGAGTAGGGCGAAGTTAGGAGATAGACGTGGGGTCAACATAAAGTTGACTCTGCGAGTTGATGATTGTAAATAGATTGGAGCGGTGTGTGGGGGGTGGGGTGGGGGTGATGGCCTCCAAAGGAGTTGATCAAGGAGGGAAAATAAACTTGGTGATGACGTAAGCAAAGGGAAGGGAACAAAGGTCAGGGAAATGGAGGGAGGGGGAGAGTGTAGGGGAGGGAAGGAGAGGGGTGGAGGGGAAGAGAAGGGAGAAGAGGGAACGTTAGCAATAGAGGGGATGAGAGGGAAGGGGAGGGTTGTGAAGGAGGAGAAGGCAGGGAGTAGGGGAGAGCAGGGGAGGAAGAGGAAGGATTGGGGGAGGAGAGAGAAGGGTGATGAGAAGAGCAGGGAGAGGAATGCAGGGAACTGATATAGAGGGGAGAGGAGGGATGGAGATGTGGTGATAGAGCAAGATAAATTAGATGAGAAAAAGGGTAATGCTGAACTAATTTGGTCAAACGTAAGTTTTCTATGACTTCTCTTACTGTGAAAATGTAACTCTGTTTCTTAAATGGAATTATGCATTTCTATACTGTAAGTGTTCTACAACAAAAAGGGTTTTGTGTAGAAGAAGGCTCTTTGGTCCAACTGTATTAAAGATTTGATCACTTAACTGGAAACACTGCATGAAGATATTTTGTTCACGGAGGCACTCACCACATTAGTAGAATAAAGGAAAAAAGTGTGCAGCTCCCTTATAATATATAAAAAGGAACAACAACCCCTCTCTTTCTCTATCTCTCTCTCTCTCTCTCTCTCTCTCTCTCTCTCTCTCTCTCTCTCTCTCTCTCTCTCTCTCTCTCTCTCTCTCTCTCTCTCTCTCTCTTTCTCTTTCTCTCTTTCTCTCTCTCTCCCGCCGTGGTATTCCTATTTCACAGAAGTTAATGCGAGTGGAGAGAGAAGTGAGGTGGAGAGAGGGAAAGAACACCGAGAGCAAGAAAGTGGTAATGCAGAGGTCATCTTCCTATCGTAGGTGCGATGGAGGAAGAGGCCTTCTGAGGGAGGAATACGGAAGGTACGTAGGGAGACGCCTCCGGAGAGGAGCCTGTGGGTCAGTTGCCGTGAAGGCGACGGTGGAAAGGCAGAGAACAGGGAAGACTGCGGAGGAGGTCCGGGAAGTGTGGAGGAGGACAGCTGAGACTCCTTCGGGTGGGGAAAGGGGGGGGGGTCAAGAGATGTCTTCGTCTTCCAGAGGACGAGAGAGAGAGAGAGAGAGAGAGAGAGAGAATATCCCTTTTGTTGTTTAAAGGAATTTCCCTAAGTCGAAAAAATAACAATCACTTGATGGCACTAAGAACAAATGTACAGGTCGTTGTTAGAGAAAA
Organism: Oratosquilla oratoria; assembly: GCF_046742065.1. Lineage (NCBI taxonomy): Eukaryota > Metazoa > Arthropoda > Malacostraca > Stomatopoda > Squillidae > Oratosquilla > Oratosquilla oratoria. The sequence goes on from NC_134800.1 coordinate 29,380,411, forward strand.
GATAGAGCCATTAAAGGTTTTCTTTGATTGAATGAAATCATATGACGGCAGCCAAAGCAAATGAAGTGATAATATGAAATTCTTACCATATACGTTCTTTGCTAAAATAGATAAATGGATACTTAAGTCAATCAACTGAATAGATAGATAAGTAATTAGATAAACAAACAAATATACATATATATATATATATATATATATATATACACAGTATATATATATACATATATATATACATACATATGTATATATATATATATATATATATATATATATATATATATATATATATATATGCATGTATATACAGTATAGGAAAGCTCGCTGGTTGAGAGGGTTAGGGCGTCGTTATCTGAGGCGAAGGTCGAGGGGATGGCGATTCAATTTTTTTTTTTTTTTTTTATGAAAGTAGCAGTTGCCGACAATACTGACGGGTTAAACACCATATGAGGTAATAAGCTATAATAAACGAAATGTCGTACAAATAAAGGCTCCGTCCTCATATGGTATCTAACTCGTCGATTCGAATCCTGACACCGGCGAAGTTGAACCAAGGGTATGGTTCATTAAATTCCACGCTACAAAGTCCTCTGTGAGGGCCACCATCCTAGCCTTCCGATAGGGGGGAATTTGTGACGTTAAACCATATCATCATCAGATTAATAAACAAAGAAATGCATAGTGCGATTGGATATTGTGTGTAACACATTGACCTCGAAAACGTTCATTTTGTGAACTTTTCACTTCCGCAGGCAGTA
>NC_134800.1:29391168-29393668 GCF_046742065.1 Oratosquilla oratoria
ATATATATATGTATGTATACATATATATATGTATACATATATACATATATATTATATATATTCATACATATAATAAAGAACATAAAGAATAAGGGAGCGACTGCCAAAAGACCATTCAGGCCTACACTAGGCAGATCCGTATCCATCACCACCTGTCCATCCCCATCCATCAAATTGTCTAATCGTTTTTTAAAAAACAATTGATAGTTTTCAGCGCTTACTACATGGTTACTAAGTTTTATTTCCATTCATCGACCACCCTATTAATAAACCAATTCTTGCCCCATTTCCTTCTTTAAATCTAAAATTTGTCCATGTTTATTACCCATTACTGCGAGTCCTGCCCTGTTGTTTTTATTATTGATATACCTTGTTTGAATCACCCTGTGTTATAGACTTTGATCCGACTTGAACACTTCTATTAGGATCACTTCTATTAGATCACCCCGCACTCATTTATTTTTTCATACTATTAATATATATACTATATATAGTATATATTAGATATATGTATATATATAATGTGTGTATATCGTATATGCTTTTTATGTATACCCACACACACACATATATCTATAAATCATATATAGATATTATATATACATATGTTGTATATGTAGGTAAATATATATTATATATATTATTTTCCCTTTTTATATATTATACATATTTTATATATATATATATTATGTATATTATTTATAACATGTATATATATATATTAGTATATATTATTCATATATTCTATATTATTTATATATATACATGTGTGTGTGTGTATACCGCATATGCATATTTATATATATATATATATGTATATATATATATATTATGTATTTGTGTTATACATATATATATATATATGTATGTATACGTATATATATATATATATTATATATATATATATATATATATATGGTATGTATACAATATATACATATACTATATAATATATAATGTCTATGTATGTGTGTATGTATGTACTACATATACCGACAGACTTATTTCCCCCTTACAAAGGAGGGTGGTAAAAAATAAAGGACAAAAAATTTCACACACACACACAACACACACACACACACACACACATACCACACACACACACACACACACACACACTCACACAGCTTATATATATATATATATCATATATATGTATATATAGTTATAATATATGTATATTTATATATACATGTTATATATATGTATATAATATTATATACATATATATTTTGTGATGTGCTGTGTGTGTGTGTGTGTGTGTGTGTTGTGTGTGTGTGTGTGTGTGTGTGTGTATGTGTGTGTGTAGGTGCGCGTATATGTTGCATACCATGTATATTGTATATATACTATTCAATATATATATATATATATCTAGTATATATATATATATATACTATATTTATATATATTTGCAGGAAACTACATAGCAAAATAAAAGAAATGAATACCGAAACATTTTCGGTTCTATTCAAGTGACAACATTCAGGGTACAAAGGATACAAAAAATGGACCAATAGGTCACAATATGTATGTATATATATATATATATATATATTTATGATATACTATACTATATATATATATTTATGTGTATATCTAATATATATATGTTATATATATAATTATATGTATATATATAATTATATACATATATATATACTATATATATATATATTCATATATTTATATCTTATTATATGTATATGAGGGGGTGATTGTGTGAGTGATTTGGGTGTGCGTGGTTCTTTGTACACCTGTATCTACAATATGTGTAGATGAATGTGTATATAAATACACATTCATATATACATGGTTGAAATATCGAAATGCATTTGTACATTTCTCTTTAGAAACTTGATTTTTGGTTAATATATCACTTTTATTTAATTTTTTAGACTGCCGAATGCATGTGCGTGCTTACTTCGGCCGTGTCTTTGTGTATGCGTATCCATTATTCATCACATGAATATATTAATACGAATATAAAGTAAGATTTCGGTGAGGCTGCCAACCACACCCTCCCTCCATCACCCTCTGGAGTCCCATCACCTGCCTCCTCCTCCTCCTCCCCCTCCTCCTCTTGCACACCACCTGTCACCACCTAACCTCATCACCACCTTTCCCCCTCCGCACCACCTGGCTCTCCGATTTGTTTTTTCTGCCACATCCACCATCTTCAAAGGCTTTCTTCTTCCTTCTCCTTCCCCACCAGCTGTTCCCTCTTCCCTCGCAGCAAGGCTTCTCCTTTTGCACCATTTATTTCTAAGTCCGCGCTTTCTCTATTTTCTCCCCATTTTCCGTGTCGTTTTATTTCGATTTTTGAGAAACCCGAACCCTAGAAATAGACGTATGTATTATATTCACTTTGTATTGTACTGTGTCACAGTATTGTGTATAATGTTATTTATCATACGTCCTTATATTATTGTATGTTCTGATAACGTATATTACTATTAAAAGGGTAAGCAGGTCCTGCAGCGAGCCAGTAAGGGTGAGC
>NC_134800.1:29396168-29403668 GCF_046742065.1 Oratosquilla oratoria
AAAGGCCTTTCTCCCCTTATAAGAAGAGTGCTAGGGTCAGAAGCAATGCAGGAAGACACAGCACGGTTGAGGCCAACATTCGAATCCGGTTTACCTACACCGCTTCGTTACATAGCGACTTTCCCCCTGCATCCACTCACGAGGTGACACATTTCTCATACCCATCATCTTTAAAATTTCAAACACTTCATCTCATATGTATTTAAGTTCCACCTTTATACATACATATACATATACCAAGGCTTTTTCCCCCTTACAAGGGAGGTAGCCAAAAAGGAAAAGGCATAAAATCATTCCCACCCATTCCATCCCCGAATACACTCCACACCCCTCCACCCTCCCTCTCATCTTAGCACCTCCTGGATGACGGATCATCCCTGCACCTTGTCCACTGCCCTGGGTCAGAATCAGTGTCGCAAGACACAGCACATCCACAGCAAGGCCGCTTCATTAAATCGGCGACCCCCCCTCTCCGTCCCCCCATGCATAAGGGAGAAGACGGGGAGAAATCCCTTCGGACTGCGTCAAAAATTGCTCACACATACTACCTCACCCCCCATCCCCCCACCCATTCCACCTCATGCATCACAACATCATCCATATACAACCATTCTCCATTCACCCCTGTCTTCTGTCCTCTCCGTCCTTCTCAACAGACATTCCCCTCTTCCCCAAAGTCCCTTCACCCCATCCTATCCACCTCATCCTAGGACGTCCCTTCATGTTCATTCCCTCCACATCTGCCTTCCATACCTCTTTTACTAGTCTTTCTTCACTCATTCTTTCCATGTGTCCAAACCATCCTAATACTCTTTCATCAACCCTATCTCTCAACCCCCTTTCCATCCCTGTTCTCCTCCTTACCTCCTCATTTCTCACTCTATCCAGCCTAGTAAACCCCATCATACTTCTCAGACACCTCATCTCAAACACATTCAAACTCCTTTTCTCTCCCTCTCTTATGTTCCATGTTTCTGCCCCATGCATTGCTGTTGGCACAATCACTCCTTCATATAGTCTCCTCTTAGCATCCATTCCCAAATGTCTATTCCTCATTACACTCTTCAATCCACCAAGGCATTTACTCGATTCTCTCAATCTACATTCTACCTCCACCTTCACTCCACCTTTTCCTGCCACTTTTGCACCCAAGTATCTAAAACTATCCACTTCCTCCAGTTGCTCTCCCTTAATGCTCACTTCCAGTCTACTGCCACTTTCACCCCTTGTACATCTCATCACCTTACTTTTACCCACATTTATCTTCAGCTTTCTTCTATCACACTCTCCCAAACTCTCTCTCTAACCTCCTCAATCCCTCCTCCGATCCTGCCACAAGCGCAGTGTCGTCCGCAAACAACAGCTGGCTCACCTCCCACTTTTCTCCATTGTCTTTAACAATCTTCAATCCCTGACCCACTACCCTTGCATTTACCTCTCGCACTACCCCACCCATGTATAAGTTGAACAGCCAGGGCGACATAACGCATCCTTGACGAAGTCCCACCTTTACCTCGAACCACTCACTCTCTCCATTTCTAATCCTGACACAAGCTCTACTACTCTCATAAAAACTCTTGACAGCTCCTAGAAGCTTTCCTCCTATCCCATATATCCTCAAAACCTCCCACAGTGCCTTTCTGTCTACCCTGTCGTAAGCCTTTTCCAGGTCCATAAAAGCAAAAAAAACATCCTTCCCCTTTCCTATAGCTTTCTCACATATCTGTCTTACCACAAAAATCTGATCTACTCAACCTTTACCCGTCATAAATCCACACTGTTCCTCACCAATTACTCCCTCTGTTCCTCTCCTAATCCTCTCAATCAAGATCCTCCCATAAGCCTTCCCAACTACACTTAACAAGCTAATCCCTCTGAAACTACTACATTCACACTTGTCCCCTTTTCACTTGTAAAGTGGAACTATACAGGCACTCCTCCAGTCCTTCGGCACTCTACCCTCTCTCCAGCAAACATTAAATAACCTTACCAGCCAGTCCACCATCACTGTACCTCCTTTTTTTAGACATTCTGCATGGCATCCATCCAGACCAGGTGCCTTACCTGCTTTCATCATCTTAACAACTGCCTTCATTTCATCCTTCCTTATTTCTCCTCCATTTTCCTCACTCATCACGGTCATTTTGTTAGCATTTCCCACTGCAGCTATCTTTCTCTCCCTATCCTCCTTCACATTTAGCAACTCCCTAAAATATTCTCCCCATCTTCCCCTTACTGCCTTCTCTTCCATTATCATCTCTCCATCTGCACCTTTTACCTTTTCTTCTCTACTTGATTCGCCTCTTCTTCCTCTCTTAATTTCTTTCCAAAACATCTTTTTATTACTTTCAAGATTTTCTGTCATACTCTTGCCCCATTTCACATCTGCTCTCCTCTTTGCCTCCTTTACCTTTTGCTCTACTTCTCTTTTCTTTTATTTGTACCTCTCATATGACTCCCTCGTCCTATTTTGTAACCAATCTGTGAAAGCTCGCTTCTTCTTTTCTACAACCTTCTTTGTTTCCTCATCCCACCATTCACTACCCTTTCTTCTATTTCCCCGTCCTTCTTGTTCCACACACCATCCTTGCACACTTTATGACTCCCTCCTTGAACCATCCACATTCCTCCTCCACACCTAACTCTACTCTATCCTTCACTCCCTCCCACTCCTCCTTCAGCTTTTTGTACTCCTTCTCCTTTTCATTTAAAGAGTTCACTCTAAGCACCTCCCTACCTTTTGTCCCTTTCCTCTTCCTCCATCTATCCTTCACTCTCAACTTACCTTCCACCAAAAAATTATCTGATATTCCCCCACCCTCTCCCCTTAGCACATGTACATCCTTAACTCTTCCTATCATAATCCTATTTACCACTACATAGTCCATGAACGCTCTATCTACCACCCTTCCCACCACCACCATCGCTCATGTGTACTTATGCTTGACTTTCTTCCGAAACACTGTAGTTGCTATCATCAACTCTCTTTCTAGACACATTTCCACCATCAACTCTCCACTACGATTCTTTCCTGGAACTCCACATTTCCCAACCACTCCATCAACTGGATCATTTCCTACCCTAGCATTAAGGTCTCCCAGTACTATTACATTGACATTTCTCCCTAAATCCTCTATGCACTCATTTAAATCTATCCAAAAAGCCTCCCTTTCTTCTACACTCTTCTCACTGCCAGGCCCATATGGACTTACAAAAACCCACATCTCCTTTCCCAGTTTCACCTTCATCCACATTATCCTTGAGGAAACCTCCTTCCACTCCACTACACGTTTACCTATCTCTTCACTTACTAGTATAGCCACCCCTTCCCTCCCTCGCCCTCTCTTCACTCCTGATAACCTCCCATTTACACTCCCAAACTTACACTCGCCCTTCCCTTTCAGCTTAGTTTCACTCAAAGCCAACACATTCATCTTTCTTCTCACAAACATACTACCTATCTCTTCCCTTTTACTCTCATCTGTACCACATCCACGCACATTAAAAGACCCAAACCTTAGGGTGCTGGTCGGAAAACTCCCAGACCCCCTTATGCTTTTTCTTTTTCTTTTAGGAATGTCCCCTGTGGGGCTACAAGGAGAAGGATGCCTAGTCCCAATCCCCGTCCTTTTATGCTTCACTTAGATTCCAACACCTCATCTCAGATGTATTTAAATTCCTCTTTAATGCTTCACTTAAATTCCAATTTTCTGCCTCACACATTGTTGTAGATACATATTTCTCATGACATTTTTTACTCGCCCCAGACCTTTATTTGCTTCTCTCTACAGATTACCTCCACCTCGACTCCTCCATTCCCTGCGACATGTGACCCTTAACACTTAAAACACTCCATTACCTCTAGCCCCTCTCCTTTAAAACATACCTTCAATTCACTGCCACCCTCTCCCCTTGTACATATCATCACTTTACTTTTGCCTACACTAACCTTCAACTTTCTCCTCTCACATGCCCTCCCGAAATCCACCACTAGCTACCTTAGATCATCTTCTGACTCAACAGCAAGCGCAGGGTCATCAACAAACAACTGGTTAAGTTTCCATTTTGCCCCACTCTCACCATCTCCAATCCTTTTCACATCACCCTAGCATTTACTTCTCGCACCACACAATCCATATAAACTTTGAACAATCATGTTGACATTACAGAAATCTAGCGCACCTCCACCTTAACCTCAATTAAGTCACTCTTACCATTTCCAACCGTAACACAAAAACTAATTTTTACGTTGTTATTTTCTCTTAACAATATTTTTTTCAGTCCAATGCATCAGCAACACACCTCACAATGCCTTCCTATCTACCCTGCCATAAACCTTCTCCAGATCCATTAAAAAAAAAAAAAATACACTCTTACGTTTTGCCGAAACCTTCTCGCACATCTGCCTACTGCAAAATTTGACCCACTCATCCTCTTTCTTTCCTAAACCTACATAATTGTTCACCAATTCTCTCGCCACAAACATTTTCCTAGCATCTCCCTCTGTCACACTCCATACCTGACCCCTCCACTTTCAACAATTCCCTGAACTACTCTACCTTCCTCTTGCCGCCTTTACATTCATTTATGTGTGTATTCACCTTGGTCTTTTGGATCACGTGTTGGACTCGTGATCGACAGCTATTTCCCTCCCGGAAGAGAGCTCAGAGCTCGTATGACCGATCTGTGGGTAATGCTATGACCTTTCACACACACACACACCCAACTCCCACCCCTGGCCATCAGTTCTACGCAGGTGGCACCGATCCCCAAGAGGAGCTACGCCTGCCTTGGGGAGTACCACTATCCTTTTTCCCAACATGCAATGTTACGTTTTTTCTGCACCGAGGGGTGTTTTCCGGCGATCACCCCTCTTCTTCTACTTTTAACCGGAGATGTAGAGAGCAATCCTGGGCCCACCACAAAATACACATGCCCAACATGCTCTAAACCCATTACTTCGAGCAGACAGACAAAGGGCTCAGTTCAGTGCAATATGTGCAAAAACTGGGCCCACCTCACTTGTACAACACTTGCTGACACAAACCAATACACAAACACTTGGACATGTTCTACCTGCCCTCCAGTAACCCCACTCCCACCTCCCCAACCACAGCCAGCACCCTTACCCACTCCCAATTTCCCTTTGCCCTTACCCCCGATCAGTACTCCCCTTCCTTTGTCCCCGATCTCTCCTTTCCCTCCTTCTAACCCAGATCCTACACCTTCCCCATTACCACCCCAACCTCAACCCCAAACGGCAACATACAACACATACAAAACACACAACATCAACATATTACAACACAACATGACGGTATTAACACGAAAAAACATGAACTTGAACACTTTCTTCAACAACACAACATACACATTGTGATTATACAAGAAACAAAACTAAGACACTCACACAAAACACCATCATTTCATAATTACACCACCATCAGACAAGACCGGACCGACGGCAATGGCGGTGGACTCATCACCCTGATCCATCACTCCATCTGTTTTGTGGACACAAGTGCCACAACCAAAATTCTCCTCCCTACCACAGATAACACAACAGAAATCCAATCCATTCGAATCCGCACAGGCAACAAATCAACACTGACAATAGTTAACATGTACATTCCCCCACAATCATCCCCCACAGTTCCAAACACCTTCAGGCCTCAATTTAGCCAACTAGCCTCAATCCCCAACCTGATCATGGGTGGTGACTTCAACGCCAAGTCGTCTGCCTGGTATGTCGACAACCCTGACACAGACAGAGGGCTTGATATACAGACTCAGTTTGACACATTGACTATCATGAACAACACACATAATCATAAACATATCCCACACCAAGCCCTCTACACTCCCTCCTCTCCTGATATCACCTTCTGCTCCCCCTGCCTAACCCCAACAACATCATGGAGAGTGGTCGGAACGCTTGGTTCTGACCACCTTCCAATCATCATCACCACCAAAACAAGATGCACCCCAGTTGGCCACAGACACACATACACCAATTACAAGAGAGCTAACTGGGAAGCTTTTACTAAAGAGACAGAACAAAATTTTGAAACACTTAACAGTATACCAATCACAAACATAAACAATGCTGTGCACACTTTTAATACAATCATACAAAATGCAGACAAGAGATACATCCCTAGAGGCAACAGAAAATCACACAACCCCAACTTCACACCAGAAATCCAAGACCTCATCAGACAACGTGACACACTTAAACATGATACCCCCACACCTATCCCTCAAAACATAGCAGGCCAAATACAAACACTAAACACTGTGATTGCTAATAAAATACACGAACAAAAAACACAAAATTGGCAAAACTTTATCAATGCACTTGATCACAAAACAAACACCAGCAAATTGTACAAAACACTCAACAGCATTACACTATCCAACAGTAACACTATACGCTCTCACGCAGCAATAATCACAACAACAGATAATCTACCCTCAAACAGACAACAAGCAAACGCACTCATACGTCATTTTGCACAGACAAGCCATCTCACTTCTCACCCTGACGACCGACGCACCATTCGACGTAAGAAAGACTTCCCCACAGACTCAGACTATACACCCTTCATAGACAGTCAGACAAAACTCATAGTACATAATCTCAAGCACTCATCTGCTTGTGACCCTGATAACATAAGCAACATCCACCTAAAACACATTGGACCACAAGGTATACACGCACTCACAAACATTGCAAACTACAGCTATTCACACAACACTATACCTGACATCTGGAAGCATGGTAAAATAATCACCATTCCAAAACCGAACAAAGACCCAACAATCCCAACATCGCACCGCCCAATCACACTTCTCTGCACCCCCTCTAAAGTCATTGAACGCCTAATACTTAAACTTGTCACACCACATATTCCCCTTGCTGACTCACAACACGGTTTTAGGCCACTACACTCCACAAACACTCTTCTGATAAACCTCACACAAAGAATTTTTGATGGCATCAATTCAGATAGGCCCCACCACAGAACACTTCTCATAACATTAGACATTAGTAAAGCTTTTGATGCTATCCCCCGCCACAACCTAACAAATAAAATATATAACACAGACATGCACAATAACACCAAAAGATGGCTGGCCAATTATCTGGCAGGTAGGAATGCTTATGTGTCATATAATGGCTAATCATCGCACATCAGAAACATTAAGAATGGAGCACCACAGGGCTCAGTTCTATCCCCCACACTATTTAATCTATACATGCATGACTTACCCACACCAGACACCTCAGAAATACAAATCTCTTCCTACGCAGACGACATAACAATCACATGCACACATCGTAACACAGACAAAGCTGCAGAAATAATCCAGCCATACCTTGATACACTCAACACATGGTTCATCACAAACAGACTCAAAATAGCTCCAACCAAATCTACAGCAACACTTCTCACCAACTGGACAATAGAACACAAATACATACCTCATCTCTACATC
>NC_134800.1:29413668-29421168 GCF_046742065.1 Oratosquilla oratoria
ATATATATATATATATATATAAATATATATATATATATATATATATGTATATAAATATATATATATATATATATATATAATCTCAAGATTTATCTCATGAATTATCATGAAAATTGGCTCAGTTTTATGAGTAGCAGGTTTAATGTGCTATGATAGTTAGATTGATCAAAGTTAGGAAACCACTATTCTAGATTTCTTTCTAGAATATCTAATATCAACCAAGCGTGATCATTGTTACATATTTGTTTTAAATTGAACCTTTAATTTGAATGAAGTAGGGAGAAATAACTTTGTCAATCGCGTAGTTAGGGAATGGAAGAATCTTGCAGCATGTAAAGCAGATCAAATGTTCAAGATTAACGTGGATAACCACCTAAACGAAATGCTCTGTTCATCATCTAATCATTTTAATTTTATTGTTTTTATTTGTTTGTCTGAGTGTCAGTTTACTTCTTTTATATATGTGTTTATTTATTTACTTATTTGTGAAGTTCTTTAATAATTGATTTATTCATTTGTTTGTTTACTTGTACTTATTTTTGTATTCAAACTTGGTGCTAATAAGAACGCGGGTACGTGTGTTCACTTATGCAAAGTAGACCACTTAGAAAAAGAAAATAACGAAGCAGAGCGCTTTCGTATATTATATCCAGTGCAAACTTGGTATCAAAACGAAAAGTTAATGTGGCAGTGTGACCTGTTTTTGACTGACGGGCGATGCTCAGGATGTGTTCTGCCTCACTGTACCCACCCAAGTAGTGCTGTCAGAACGTATATTTTATTCAGAAATAAGTAGAAATAATTTTACCAGCCACGTTGTTCGTGAATGGAATAAACTACTAGCCGAAGCGATTGGCAGCAGTACAGTTCGAAGTTTGATAATCACCAAACATTTTTTTCTTTCATTTGACCTTATGGACCAAAAGGTCTCCTTTCGGCATGGTTCATCATTGTAAATTTATATATGTGTGCGTGTGTATTTGTGTGTGTGTGTGTGTGTGTGTGTGTGTGTGTGTGTGTGTGCGCGTGCGTGTGTGTGTGTGTGTGTGTGCGTGTGTGCGTGTGTGTGTGTACATTTTTATATATATGTATATATATATATCTACATATGTATCTGTATATATATAAATAAATAGATCTATATATGTGTGTGTGTGTGTGTGTGTGTGTGTGTGTGTGTGTATGCGTTTATATATATATATATATATATATACATATATACATATATATACATATATATACATATAGAGAGAAAAAACACGTATATTTATCATTCATACACACACATATATATGCATGCATCTATATATATATATATATATGTATATATATATATATATAGATGCATGGATGTGTGTGTGTATGAATGACAAATATACGTTTTTTTTTTCTCTATTTTGGTTCGGTGACATGCATCCAAGCTCCAATATTTCCCGAACAAGACAATAGAGGCCACAAATACGCTCGGAAGACGGAGAGACGTACACGAAGGCAACCGACCGTCGGTTTGAGAATTCCCTCCGATGTATCGAGTCCACAAAACAATGATTAAGAATGGTAATTCTTGTTTGTCTTCCCGTAAGGTTTCCGATCTTGGGGGGAAGTAATGCAGCGAGGCATAGGGAAAGAAAAAAAGGAGGTCGGAGTGGAGAGATTCGAAGGGAAGAAGAACAAAAAGAGATGAAAGAAAAAACATTAGTATAGTAGAAGGAAGAAAGTTTGGAGAAAATGTGATAAAAGAGAAAATGGGTGGACTAGCCTGGGGGTGGGGAGATGGGGGAGAATGAGGTGGACGAGAGAAGGAAGGAAAAGCAGCCAGGGGAAACCTTTAGGGATGAGGGAGGTGGTGTTGGAGTTAGGTAAAGGACGACAGGGAAAAGGTGTCTTCAGTTGCAAATCAAAATGCGTTAAAGGTGAACGAGGAGGAGTGTCTAAAACGAAAGGAGTTGGAGTCAAAGAGGAGAAGAAGGAGGAGGAAGGGGAGGAGAAGGAGGGTTAGGAGGAAGAGGAGGAGAAGGAGGAGAACGGAGAGAGTATGAGGTGGGAAAGACAGGAGGAGGAAAGGGGGGCTTTGTGGTATGAGTTGCAGGGATTGTCTCTGAATAATTAATGACTGCACGGGATGAGATGAGACTGAGAGCAAGGGAGGGAGGAAGAGGGGGCAGGGTAAGAGGCGGAGTCTCAAGGATATGTGGAGAGAATTGAGGAGCGATGGGGGAAAGACAAAGGTCGTACTTGGGCTTGAAGACTGAGGGCGACCTGCCCCAAAAAAATTAGATACAAATAGGATGAGTAAAGGAGACGTGGAAGGACAGAGTAAGATATGTTCAGACAGCGCAGGACTTGAGAAGGGGGAGAGGGAGGGGAGGAGGAGCAGTGGGAGAAGGAGGAGTAGGATGCAGACAAGAACGAGAGAGAAGTCTTAGTGTACTTTAAGACTAAAGGATGATATATCATGTACGCATGATACTTATCTAGGGAAGGGATTTACCCAAGAATTACTACCTATATGTCAGTAAAGGCGTGGTATGGTACATAGAAAAAATTCTGGAGCAGTGGGCGGGAAGTGAGTCGGAATTAACCTCATAAAGTAGAGGCTTCCCTGAGCTGAACAGAATTGCCAGGCGTCAGCTAGAAGACCATTAAGTGTGCCTAAAATGACCCCGTGGGTGGAGGAGGTGAAGGACATTTCACAGGACTCGGAAGAAGACACATGATATCGGAAGTGGCACAGGGAGTGGGCACAGTACAAGGAGAAGCAATGGAAACACACGATGCAAGAATGGAACAATTAACACATGAACGACAAACCAGAAGATTGAAGGGAGAGACACAGAATAAAGAGAAATGGAGGAAGCCGAATGGGAAATAAAAGATAAGAACAATAAAATGAAATATAAAAAGGAGTGGAGGTTGAGAAGCTGAGGCGCAGAAGTTACCGGGTTTAGGGGATCGTATACACTGGGAGTCTTGTACGCATACCGGGGCTTCTGTCCTTGTTGGACAAAAGCCTTCGGATGTTGAGGGAATGGGTCTTAATTTACACAATGGAGGAAAGTGAGAAATTAAAAAGAAGAAATGTGAACATAATTGTAGGGAGCTTGGCGGCCTGGAGGACTCTACACTGGCATCTAGAAGCGAGAAGCTACATGAATGGCGGTTCGAGTCCCGCTAGAGTCAACGCGTGACGGCAGGGAGAGTGTAGGGTTTTAGATCCCCGAGCTCCGACAAAGGCTATCACACATGGTCACCACGTAGGGCGGTAGGGGATGAACGTTTGAAATAAGTATGATTGTGTACAAAAATAACTCAGTACGAGAAAGGCGTTCGGGTGAAGAGTACATCACATATACAAATATGGTTTTCCTTTTTTTTAGGCATCTGGGGCCGAATTTATTAAAGATCCTATGTCTAGACATAATCTTCAAAATGGTGAAGATTTGACCTAAATCAGCTGTCTATAATGTTGAGGTTATGTCTAAACATAAGCATTTAGGTCGCCGACATAGGGATTTAGGTAAAACCTCCGTCATTAGGGTTAGGATTTTTATATATATATATATAAATTAGGGTTAGGGGTTTTCCCCCAGCTGAATGAAATCGCCTGACGACAGCCTAGAATAAATATCTTTATCCGCAGCAAAAGAATTTAGGAAATAATGTTTGCGAAAAAGACTCGTATAACCACTGTAGTAAGGAGTGTTTGTATTTCTGTTAGCGAAATTAGGGAAAAGATGTAAGAATGTGTGTTAAAGCAAGTTGGAATGATTTGAGAGAAAGAAGGGGACGGGAGAGAGCATGGAGCCACCAGAGTACAAAAGAAATCTTCGTTTGAAGCTTCCAAGAACAAGATAACGTAAGACAACTGTTTATCTTATTACAACAGCCTCTTCCCATTTTGTAGACGTTATGATAATAACCTGTTCCCCGTTTTCTGCGAGCCATTACCACAAGCTCCTTCCATCACAACAGTAAGGAGAGGAGCTTAACATTAGTAACATTCACTACACCAGTTACTGGTATCACAATGCAACATCTTCTTCACCCAAGACCAGTCAGTTTGCGCTACTGCCGACCTATTGCAACTGGTTCCTAACAATCTCCCAAGAGGGGCTGCCACTCCTGCTGATGCTGCCAATATAGAGCGTCTACTTCAAAGAAAAAACAACTTTGCAAAGTCCACTCACACGTAAAATGAAAGGCAGAAGCAACTTTGCCTTGCCTCCTCCTCGGAGCACGCACACACGCACACACGCGTGTGCATTTGTGTGTGTGTGTGTGTGTGTGTGTGTGTGTGTGTGTGTGTGTGTGTGTGTGTGTGTGTGTGTGTGTGTGTGTGTGTGTGTGCGTATGTATGTATGTGTGTGTGTGTGTGTGTGTGTGTGTTTGTGTGTGTGTGTGTTTGTGTTTGTGTGTGTGTGTGTGTGTGTGTGTGTGTGTGTGTGTGTGTGTGTGTGTGTGTGTGTTTGTTTGTGCCTGTGTGTTTGTATGAGTGTATGTGTATATATGTTTGTGTGTGTGTGTTTGTTTGTGCATGTATATATATATATCTGTCTACATGTCTGTGTGTCTGTGATTCAACATGTTTTTGTATCACGTGCTAGATTCCTGATCAACAGCTATCATTCTCCCAGATGAGAACTCAGAGCTCGTATAGACCGAACTGTAGCCTATGCCGTGACTCTCTCTCTCTCTATCTATCTATCTATCTATCTATCTATCTCTCTCTATCTCTAGCTCTAGCTCTAGCTCTTTCTTTCTCCCTTTTACACACACACACTTACACACACACACACACACACACACACACACACACACACACACACACACACACATGTATCCTTTACCATTACTAACCATCACCCACCACGCACGTGATCCACATGCTTGCAACAGAGCGAGACTTCCTCTTGCTTACCTTGCGTTTCCCACGATATGCACCCCTAACACAGCACATTTGAAGACAAACAAGTATAGATGCCTAGTGTCACCAGACTAACGTATCATAAATCCTTTTATTATAACTGCCCTAGTGTATTACGCATAAACTAACATAGATATAATATACCTAACAATATCCACCAATTATACAACTAACCCTTATATATCTAAACCGTCCCCAATCCATAGATTAACGAGACTAACGCCTTTGCTTACAGCAACCCTTCTAACCCTATATATTCTATGACATCCATGTAATGTTGCCAGAGCTGGAGTAGGTGAAGAACCTACTGCCAGAGGCTGGGTAGGTCACGAACCTACCGGCCGGAGGTCAGAGCTATCGTGCCCTAGGTCAAGGCCTGGCACTTATTGTATTTAGCCCCAAGGGGCATCCGATTTGTAGTTTAACATCAATGTCTTGTTTAAAATAAATAGAAAGCTCCCGCTTTGGAGTCTATCTCGCCACATTAAGACTTCCCTACGTAACCATATATAACGGTTACTCAACCATACCATAACGGTATACACTGGTGGCTCGCGGTGGCCACAACTACGTACCACACTGGTATACAACTGGTGTCCAGCGGTGCTCTCACCCACACCATATATAACGGTTACTAAACCATACCATAACGGTATACACTACGTACCACACTGGTACACACACACACACACACACACACACACACACACACACACACACACACACACACACACACACACACACACACACACACACACACACACACACACACACACACACACACACACACACACACACACACACACACACACACACACACACACACACACACACACACACAGAAACCATCCCTTCGTTCAAAGGGAACAGTAACGGCTTGCAACGTTATTGAAGCTTTCGATCCCTGGCCGACTGCATGTACGATGTGTCTCAGACATCTTCCTTTTTCCCTTTCCTTCATATCCCTTCCCTTTCCTTCACTTTTACTTGTTTTTTTCCGTTCCCTCCTAAGTATCTTGTATCTTCTCGTTATATTTAATTTCTTCGCCTTTTTCCTTTATGCTTTTTTTTTTCTGTATCCTCATATATTGGAGCCAAAGAAGGCATTGAGAAGTGAAAAGGAGTGGAGTAGAAGAGACATTAGGAAGGAAGGGAAATGAGGAAAGGGAGAACAAGAGGAAGGAAGGAGGAAAAGGGGAAAGGAAGAAGGGAGAGAAAGGAGGAAAGGGAGGAAAGGAGAAAGGATGGAAGGAGGAAAGGAGGAAGGAAGGAAAGGAGGAAGGAAGAGAAAGGAGGAAGAAGGGAAAGAAGGAGGGGTGGAAAAGAAGGATGGAGGGAAAGGAGGAAAGGGGAAAGAAGGAAGGGTGGGAAAGGAGGAAGGGAGAGAAAGTAAGGAGGGGGTAGAAGGAAGGGGATAAAGAGAAAGGGAGGGAAGGGAGGAGGAAGGGGAGAAGTAGGAAGGGAAGAAAAGAAGAAAGAGAGGGAAAGGAGGAAGGAAAGAAGGGGAGAAGTAGGAAGGGAAGGAAAGAAGGAAGAGAGGGAGAGGAGGAAGGAAAGAAGGGGAGAAGTAGGAAGGGAAGGAAAGGAGGAAGGAAAAAAGGAAGGGAAAAAAGGAGGGAGGGAAGGAAACAAGGAAGAGCGGAATAGGAAGGTAGGAAAGGGGGAATAGAGGGAAAAGATGGAGGGGCAAGAAGGAAGAGGGGAAAGGAGGAAAGGGGAAGGAGTAAGGGAGAAGGAGAAAGGAAGTGAAAGAAGGAATGGTGGGAAAGGAGGAAGAGAGGGAAAGGAGGGAGGAGGAGGAGGATAGAAGGAAAGAGGGAAGTAGGAAGGAGAGAAGGAAGAAAGGAGTGAAAGAAGGAAGGGAGGGGAAGTAGGAAGGGAGGGAATGGAGGAAGGGAGGGAAAGGAGAAAGGGAGGGAGAGGATAAGGGAAGGAAAGAAGAGAATAAGGCAGTGGTTCATTTAGAGGTAATGGTAGTGGACAGTTATGGTAATTTGGTGTATTAGTATTTTATCATCCAAAAACACGAAGTGGAATCTCAGTAGCGAAAAAAGGAAAGATTTAATGTGGGTAGCAGAACAGAAGGACAGTATTAGTTAAAAGGGATCATACGTATATATATATATATATATATATATATATATATATATATATATATATATATATATATATATATATTGCAGTATTTCACAAAAGACACGTGAATATGGTTTTTTCTGCAAAATATATATATATATATATTAATGTAGGTGAATCTCCAATCATTGAAGAATGCTGAATGACTGGTCTTTCACGGTGTCACTAAAATATTTAAAACTGTGTAAAACTTACATTCGATACTCATACGGGGAACTGATTTGGTGAAAATACTTGTTGCCATTTGGATGACATTGGAAGTGGCTTTGGTGATGGCGCAGGTATATATCAAGTACGGTGTAGTGATGATTGTAAATGATAAGGGGAAGATTCAATGTTTTGATGACAATTGATGCTGTTGGCAATGATGGATTGATCAGTTGTGGGTAGTAGTGTTGGCAGGAGGGATGGTTGCCGAGACACTGTTGATGTCAGCTGTG
>NC_134800.1:29423668-29428668 GCF_046742065.1 Oratosquilla oratoria
GATCCGATATGTGATAGGATAGGTTTGGGTGTCCGCGTTGATATGTCCCCATCAATGCATCTCCCTTCTCATACTACTTTGCCTCTATGCAAAGGTCGACTACGGTATATTCTAGCCATGGGACATTCAACAGTGTCAGTGAGGTATTGATTAACTTTTTTATTTCTCCCGAATGTTCACATTTGCTAATCAGTCCATCTCCATAAAGTTGTGATATATTCTCTTTTTTTGTATGGTGTACAGTTGGTCTATAATTATATGTATTTGTGTATGTACAGTTTGTATGCACCGTATGTTTGTATATACAGTATGTATGTTTGTATGTATGTATGTATGTATGTATGTATGTATGTATGTATGTATGTATAAATGTATGTATGTATGAATATTGTGTATATATGTATGTCTCAGTTAAGTCAGATTGAATCGTGAAATGCTGTTTTTTTTTTTGTAAAAAAAATTCCTTTCTGTCTGTCTGTCTGTCTGCCTATCTGTATGTCTGTCTTGCTGGCTGACTGGCTTGATGTCTGCCTGTCTGTCTATCTATCTCCTCGTGGTTTCTCAGTAGTTATCACGCATTCTTTAGTATCTTGTGATTCTCTTGAGGTTTCGTATTCAGACAAGCTTTGCCTTTCCAGTGTGACCTCACATGCGTGTCTCTGGCCATTTCCTTCTGCAGGGCCTTTGTGCAAGAAGAGCAGCTTCCGCCATCCGAACGAAGAGTCAGGAGATTCTTCAAGAAATTTTGGTCTTGCACCTCAGTCTTCGCCTTTTTCGAGATTCTGGCGCCGCTGACACCGCGGTGGCGCTCTTCTCTCTCTCTCTCTCTCTCTCTCTCTCTCTCTCTCTCTCTCTCTCTCTCTCTCTCTCTCTCTCTCTCTCTCTCTCTCTCTCTCTCTCTCTCTCTCTCTCTCTCTCTCTCTCTCTTCTCTCTCCTCTCTCTCTCTCTCTTTAATCCAATATGGCATCCCACAGTTGAATGAATTCACATGACGGCAGTCAATAAAACTGTTGAGTGATCCACGCCAAGCACAGGTTAATCCCCATAAGGTCACCGGCCACTAGTGAGTATCGCCGCTGCTGCCACTGCTGCTGCTTCTATTTCAGCAACAACAGCAACAAGCACTACTACTAGTACTGCAACTACTACTACTACTACAACAACGACTACTACTACTGCTACCACTACTATTTCTACCACCAACACTACTACTACTACTACTACTACTACTACTACTACTACTACTACTACTACTACTACTACTACTACTACTACTACTACTACTACTACTACTACTACTACTACTACTACTACTACTACTACTACCACCACCACCACCACTACTACTACTACTACTACTACTACTACTACTACTACTACTACTACTACTACTACTACTACTACTATTACTACTACTACTATTACTACTTTTTTTAGATATATAAACGACCTTCATCCTAGTGGAACTGTGTGGTGAAAGCAGTCAGGATCTGTCTCCCACAGACACAATTCATTAGCCCCTCTCTTGCCAATGACTGTGGTCGACTACCCTTTTATATTTTGTATTATTTCACTTTAATGAAGCCTAATACAGAAGTTCATTTATCCTACTATCTACTACAGTCTGCTCAAAATCGAGGTTTTGTACATGTGCTGATTTGGGCGGTGGGGACCTGGTACCTCTCAGGCAAAGAGGGCTGACCTGAAGAGTGAGAATGACAGTCTACATGTCATCCACGATACAATTGTGCTTTTCGGTTGTTGTTTCTTTTCTGCCATCACCCCTGCCAGACGAGCGTAGAATGCCTTTGCCCGTGGACCCATCCCACCTGAAGTCGTAAAGGTTATATGAGTGAATGAGCCCTGTATACGCTCTTCGTACATTCTGATTTTCTCATTCTCGTTCCGGGAATGGGACGCCTCAATACTACTACTACTACTACTTCTACTACTACTACTACTACTACTACTACTACTACTACTACTACTACTACTACTACTACTGCTACTACTACTATGACCAGTACCTCCACTAATAACAATTCCATTAATAAAAACACTAACATCACCACCTACACTCTCACCAGAACTACCATCAGTACTAACACCAGCACAGCTACCACCAACACCACCATCCCATTATCACCACCGGTAAAACTACTACCACCACCACTACCACCATCACTACCGCTATCACCACCATCACTACCACTACCGCTATCACCATCACTATCACTACCACCACCACTACTACCACCACGACTATCACCATCCTACCCTCCATTACCACAGCAAAGAGTATGGCTCCTTGGGCTTTCTCCATGCCCATAGTACCACTCCCATCTCCTCGTCCTTGGTGCTCATCTGCTCGCTAAACCTCGAGTAGAGAGTGTCCCTTGATGGAGGTCTTCATGTGGTGGTCCTCTTCCTCGCTTAAAGTATACCTGAGAGACTCTGCTATTGGTAGATCCGGGACCAGGATTCACCAAATATTTACGATCGCAAAGATTTGTCGTAAAGTGCTGGTATACTGCCTTTCGTTTTTTTTTTTTTTTCAAGAAATTTTAAGTTTAAGATAGTTGACTTTTGAAGGCTGAGTTTCTTTTATCTTAACGTACATTTTATTCATTATAGATGTACAGTGTTTCCGGACCCTCGTACCGAACCCGGACCTCCTATACTAATCCCTTAAACTCCCTGCCCGACATACCAGATCCCTTAAGACCACCCTTAAAGGCTTTCCTCTTAGGCTGGCAATCCCCTGTTCTTATATAATGACCTCAGCACCAACACTTCACCGCAGGATGCTGCCATCTACGATGCCAGGTTTCTCATCAGTAACCTACCCTCACAAACTTTCTCCCCCGCCTTTGAGTTCGCCTCCTCTTCTTCTCCTTCCTCTTTCTCTTCTTCCTCCTCCTCCTCCTCCTCTTCCTCCTCCCCTCTTCGTCGTCTTCCTCTTAATGATAACTTCCTCCTCCTTCTCCTTTTTCTCCTTTATGAACTCCTCTTCCCCCTCCTCTACCTTCTTTACCTTTCCTACTATATCTCTTAACCTTCCTCCTCCTCCTCCTCCTCTTCCTCCTCTTCCTCCTCCTCCCCCTTCTTCTCCTCCTCCTTCTTCTCCTCCTCCTCCTTCTTCTTCTATCCTCTCTTTTTCTCCTGTCCTTCCTCTTCTTCCTCTTGCTCCTCTTCCTCCTCCTCTTGTATATTCGTCTGTTTTTTTTCCTTCGCCATCCTTTTCCTCCTCCTCCTCCTCTTCATTCTCTTCCATATGTGTCTTTCTCCTCCTTTTTCTCCTTCCACTACATTTTCTTCCTTGATTTGTGCCTTCTTTTTCTCTTTTCTTATTCATATTACTCTCCGTTTTCTTTATTCTTTTCCTCCCCATCTTCCTCCATCTCTTCCTCCTCCTTCTACATTTTCTTCATTTATTTGTGATTCCTCTCCTTTTTCTCTTATTCATCGTCCTCTTCTTCACCGTTTCCTTTCTTCCTCTTCCACCCTATCTTTCTCTACCTCTTTCTCCTTTTCCACCTCTTCCTCCTCCTCCTCTTATTCTTCCTACCCTTCCTTTTCCTTCGCCTCTTTCTTCTCTTCCATCTCTTCTTCTTTCGCTTTCTCCTCTTCCTCCTATTTCTTCTACTCTTTCAAATTATTTTTCTTCCTCCTATTCCTCCTCCTCTTTTTTCTCCTTCTTCACTCCTTCATCTTACTTTTCTTCCTCCTACTCTTCCCCTTCCTCCTGTTCTTCCTCGTCTTCTTCCATCTCTTCCCATTCCCTTTTCTCTTTTTCATTATCCTCTTTATCCCTCTCCTCCTCCACCTCCCCTTGTTCCCCTTCCTCCTCTTCTTCCCCTTTTTCCTCCAATTTCTCCTCTTCCTACTTCTCTTCTTCCTTCTCTCTCTCTCTCTCTCCTTTTTATATTTCTCATTTACCTCCACTTTTCTCTCTTCCTTTTCTTTCCCTAATTTCTTTTCCTCAACCTCCTTCTTCTTGCTTTACCTTTCCGAACCTCTCTCCTCTCCTCCCCATTCCCCTTTCTCCTTTTTCTATATTTTCTTCTCTAATTCCTCCTCCTCTTACTCCTCTACCTATTTACTTCTACTTAGATTTTTATCTAATCACTTTTAAATTCTACTCCCTCCGTCCTGTTACCCTCTTTATCTCTCCTTTCCCACATCTACAACTCCACCTCTTCGGTGTGATATTGTCCCCAAGGATAGAAACCCTGGTTATCTGAGACAATGTAATCCCTCCTGCCTCTTCCTTCCGTTTCCCCCTGTATCCTTCCTTCATCGCTTTCCCTCGGTACCCCTCCCCCTTTTCCCTCCCACATGAGCCCCCCTCCCCCCTCCCCTCCCCCGTCCCCATTCTACGCCTCAGATAGTGCTCGAGGGTGGATGATAACGAGATGTGTAGTCTGAGCTTCCCTGTTTTTAATATAATAGAGCAATATTTACATGCACAATACTGTGCCTCTACCCCGGCACCGCCCACCCACCCCGCTTTTCCTTCCTCGACGTCGTATCGATATTTACTCAAGAATTGCTTCGGCTCTTCTTTGTTCTTCAACCTCCCTCCACACCCAATAGGTTCTTCGTAAATAGTATTAAGGGCTCAAGGTCCTTCACAGGCGAATGAAATGGCCTGGCGGCAGGTAGGATGAAAGGTAAAGTGCCACGCGAGACGGGAGGAAACTCGGTCTTTGTTTCAGTCCTTGTGAGATGTGCGGCAAGGTTTCAGTCATAGCTGAGAGTCGCTCCAACAAACTGGCCGTTATTTTGGGTAGTCTGGCCTTGATGCTGTGTATGGACGGTGCATTTACATACACACACATACACACAAACACACATACACATACACATACACACACACACATACACACACACACACACACACACACACACACACACACACACACACACACACACACACACACACACACACACACACACACACACACACACACACACACACACACACACACACACACAC
>NC_134800.1:29436168-29446168 GCF_046742065.1 Oratosquilla oratoria
ACCCTCCAATATCCCCTACTCCACCCCCTCCGTCGCTCTTACCCTCCCTCTTTCTATCTTCCTCCCTTTCTGCTCCCTCTCGCAGCCTCACTCCCTTCCCCTCCCACCGTCATTCTTCTTTGTCTCCTCTCAGTTGATCTCTTTCTTTCATGACACTGTGGAAGAAGAAGAAGAAGAAGAAGAAGAAGAAGAAGAAGAAGAAGAAGAAGACACTTGCTCTCTCTGTTTTTGTTCCGTCATGTTCTACCCATCATGTCATGTACCTCTTCTAAATCCCTCCACTCGTTACCTCTATATTATGCTGCAGGTCTGTGCCGCTCTCTCTCTCTCTCTCTCTCTCTCTCTCTCTCTCTCTCTCTCTCTCTCTCTCTCTCTCTCTCTCTCTCTCTTTCTATCTATCTATCTATCTATCCATCTATCTGCCTATTTATCTATTTATCGTCTCTTTATCTCTCTCTCCCTCTGTCATCCCCTTTCTGTAAAAAATAATCCGTAAAATTGAAGGAAGAATACTGCTAATATATCTCTTTTTTAATTTACGGTAACTCTGAAACTATACTAAATTATTAAATGGGTTACAAAATATCGCTTGAGGACATAAAACGTGTTGTACAATAAATTGTAATATAATATAGTGTAGCTTCCTATATAACCCAACAAAGAAGAATAGATAAAAACGGGCATATTTTTATAGATGAAGCTAACGCAATTTTGAAATACTGTAGTCTCTTTGTTTAGAAATGTGGGAAAATTATTTAGAAAATTATGGTTTTTAATGTTGTCTAAACAATAATGCACATAATTAATGTACAGTCGCGAGGAAAATTTTTGAGCCACCCAGGGTTTTTATGATACAAAATTTAGATTCTTTGTCTAACAATGTTTTTTATTCAAGAAAATTACCTAACCGTGAGCTATATATTACATAGAAAAAGATATCGCTTACTCGATAAAAATAATAATAATAATATTGACGTTATGAAAATTGTAGCGTGGATCAAAATTTTGCTCATGACTGTACATGACAGAGGATTTGGCCATTACCCTGAAGTGACCTTCCACAAATGAAGACCTACTTTAGGGTAGATTCATTACCTACATAGAACGGCCTGCCGTCCTTACCCCCCCCCCCAAAAAAAAAAAATTGTCTTTGTGGTGAAATGGTCCCTTCTACCCCTCGCCTTCCTTCTGCGTTTCTCCCCCATTTTATTTTTTATTTCCTTCTTCCTCACTTCTCATTCCTCTCCCCTCTCTGTCTCCCTACTCACTCCTGTCTCTATCCATGTCCCTCCCTTCTCCTTCTTCCTTTTTGCCTCTCTTCTCCTTATCTCTTTCCTCCCTCCTCCCTCCTCCCTCCTTTTTCCTTCCTCCCAGCCTCCTCCTTCCGTCCTCTCTCCCTCCTCCTTCCATCCTCCCTACTTCCCTCCTTCTCTTGTCTCTTCTTCCTTCATCCCTCCTCTCTCCTCCCTCCTCCCTCCCTCCTCCCTCCCTCCTCCTTCTTTTGTCTCTTCTTCCTCCCTCCTCCTCCCTCCCTCCTTCCTCCCTCCTCCTTCTTTTGTCTCTTCTTCCTCCCCTACCTCCCTTCTTTTGTCTCTTCTTCCTCCCCTTCCTCCCTCCCTCCCTCCCTCCCTCCCTCCTTCCCTCCCCTTTTCCTTCTTCCCTCCTCCCTCCTTCCTCCCAAACGAGTTCAAATTGGCTATCCGGTGTGATTTTCCAAGTGTTTACTTATCCTGTATTTATCAATATTTTTATTTCTATTTTTTCATATTTTAGCCCCCATATTCCGTACACAAATGTACACCCATATCCCTCCTCAACGCTCAACAGATCTTTACCCCCCTTCTCAACCGCCCACATTCGCTCCCCCACCCTCCAGGGACATTTTTCACCCACCCTGCCCATCTCCTGTGTCTCCCCCGTCCATCATCCCCCAATTCCGCATTTTCTTAACTCATATTTCATCCCAGGATCTATACCTTACTTCCAGTGGAGACCGCCAAACCGTCTCGCACTTCATTCCACTCTTCGCGCCTCTTCTCCCCCACTGCTTATCAACACTTATCAACCGTTCCTCCTCCTCCTCCTCCTTCTCCTCCTCTTCCTCTTCCTCCAATCTTCCTTGTCCTCTTCCTCCTTTTACTCCTCCTCTTCTTCTATTCCTTACTCTCTTCCGCTTCCTCCTCCGCATCCTCTTCCTCTTTCTCATCCTCTTCCTCCTTTTTTCCTCACCCTAGCCCTCTTCCTTCATTTGTTCCTCCTTCTCCTTTCCCTCTTCCTCCATAGTCCCTTGCTCCTTTTGCTTCTGCTTCCCTATATTTCTCCTTTTCCCCTTTCTTATCAACGTCTTCCTCCTCATCATCATCACCCCTGTCTTCCTCCTTCATGCATCCTTCTAAGACTCTTACTCTTACTCTCTCCTGTTTTTTCTTCCTTTCCAACTTCTCACCGACTTCTCCTCTTCCTCCTCATTTTCTTTCTGTTCATCATCGTAGTTGGGAGTAGCTGTGTCTAACGTGACTCACGGATCCGCCTTATATCCAATACGCTCACCAACACAAACCAGGACACAAAGAATAGGAGCTGTGACCACCATACAATAATTCCTACTCCCAAAAGCACATCAACACAAAATATATACCTTAAACATGCTACAAATGAATATAGATGAAATCACAAAGTATCACACAGAGTTGTTTTGGCTCTTACATAAACACAGCATATACTGTACATAGCTTAATTCAGGAAAGAAAACTAACACCACAATGTACACTACCCACATTCACCGATTACATAACAGGATAAAATAAAATAAAATGAAATGAGATAAGATGAAATAAAATAAATTAAAATAACATAAAAATTATATAAAGAATAATGCAACAACCTACCACTGTACCACGCACTAAATCTACAGAAAAACACATTCACACTCAAATCACAAAACAAACCCAATCTCTTCAAGACAGACTACCAAATTCACAAGTAAATCAGGTGAAAAAAAAAAAAAAAAAAAAAAAAATTACATAGTAGCACCTTTGCGCTCAGGACCCGTGCCAACACTAAAAGTACCAACACAGAATACTTTTAGCCACAGAATCAAACTGCAGCAGGTGTAACCATCACACAGAGACCACTGAGCACCTCAGCTTACGCTCCCCCCCTCCACCCCCGCACTAGATATTTCTTGTCAACAACGCAACATTTCTTCCATGAGTAACCTTTGGGTCAGTCCAGTGGTTGTTGCCAGTTACTTGGGAGCTGTGGGTCTCCATCTTCAGTGTCATTTTTCAAGAGTTTCTCTTTCCCTTCAGTATATATTTCATCACCATTAATATTATCATGATCATCTTCGTCGTTGTCGTCGTCGTCGTCGTCGTCATCGTCGGCGTCGGTATCTTCGACGTTGTCGTCGCCAGTATAATTTTGTACAGCTTCCGTCCCCCACTCCTCTATTTATTCCTCTTCACCAACTTTCTACACACCCTCTATCCCCCCCTTCTCTTCTACCCCACTTCCCCTTTCCCCCTCCCCCCTGCCCCCTCGTACCCCAAGTCTCCGCCGCCTCTTTCCCTCTTTCCTTCCAAGTATATAATTTTGAAACTTTTAGCAGAATTTGCCCCCCTCTCCCCCCGCCTTCACTCCGCCTCAGCTTCATAATTCTGGAGTTACACTTGGATCCTCCTGTCGCTCCTGAAGGCAGATCACTCTTGGTGCAACCCTCAATTCTGCTCTTTAAGGACGAGTTATCGTTTCTTTTTCTTCTTCTTCTTCTTCTTCTTCTTCTTCTTCTTCTTTTTCTTCTTCTTCTTCGCATTCATCTTCTTCTTATTATTCTTCTTCTTCTTCGCATTCTTCTTCTTCTTCTTCTTCTTCTTCTTCTTCTTCGCATTCTTCTTCTACTACTACTACTACTACTACTACTACTACTACTACTACTACTACTACTTCTTCTTTATCTTCTTTTTCTTCTTCTTCTTTCTCTTCTTCTTCTACTACTGCTACTATCACTACTACTACTACTACTACTTCTACTACTACTACTTCTTTATCTTCTTTATCTTCTTCTTCTTTTTCTTCTTTCTCTTTTTCCTCTTCTTCTTCTTCATCTTCTTCCTCTTCTTCTTTTTCTTCTTCTTCTTCTTCTTCTTCTTCTTCTTCTTCTTCTTCTTCTTCTTCCTCTTCGCCTTCCTCTTCTTCTGCTTCTTCTCCTTCCTCTTCTTCTTCTTCTTCTTCTTCGTCTTCTTTGTTTTCTTCCCCTTCCAATCCTCTGCTTCTAATTCGTTTTCTTAAACTGAACAAAATCGCCTGCTATTAAACAAATGAAATTCTTAGTGTCCCGATTTAGTTAAAGTTGCCTCTTCAGGATAAGCTTCTCTTCTGTCTTGAGTCTCTTTTGTATCGTGGTTATCCTTGTCCCTGACGTACGCGACGTCGTAAGCTTGATATCTATCTTCTCGTAGTGTGACGTCCTGTAACGTGTAGTTGTGACGTCCTGTGACGTGTAGTTGTGACGTCCTGTGACGTGTAGTTGTGACGTCCTGTGACTTAGACCTGACGCTCAACAGTCGCTTGGTGCTGTTGTTGTGACGTACGCGACGTCATATGCTTGGTATCTATCTTCTCGTAGTGTGACGCCCTGTGACGTGTAGTTGTGACGTCCTGTGACGTGTAATATATCTTCTTCCAACATCCCTCTACCCTGTCTCTCGCCAAGCTGTTCTCTTCAGCTGTGTCTCACCCTATCAGAGACCAAAGTTAAACCAATCACGATTAATCCCTTTCTTGCCGAATGGTACTTTTTCTAATAATCTGTTTACCGCTAGGCTATTTCATTCATTTACTTGTCACTCCGTCTGTAGCGAAGGAGTTATGCCTATTGTGATTAAGACTGTTCGATTATGATGCGCTGTCATCGCGATTCATACGAGTATATGTGTGATTCACCATGGTCACAGATCACGTGTTGGACTCGTGATCGACAGCTATTACCCTCCCGGATGAGAGCTCAGAGCTCATACATGACCGATCTATGGATAATGCTGTGATCTTACGCGCGCACACACAAACTCCCCGCCCACGAGAGTTGGAGTAACGACTCGTAGCGCAGCAATACTGAAATTATTTCAGTTCTGGGCGGGATTCGAACTTAGACCGCTGTAGTAGCGATTGCGAATGCTACCACTCTGAGTGTGTGTGTGTGTGTGTGTGTGTGTGTGTGTGTGTGTGTGTGTGTGTGCGTGTGTGTGTGTTTGTGTGTGTGTGTGTGTTGTTCCGGCGAGTGCATGACGGTTTTATTCATGTGTGGGTATATACTTAGTAAAACACAAGGTCTTGATCAAGTCAGGTTCATTTTCTTCTTGGGGCCACTTGCTTGAAACTAGACAAAACTGTCTAGCTTAAGCTGGAATATAGTCTGTGGAGATGGTCACCGAATTGAAGCTTTTAAGATGTCAGTCGATGCGGAGAGTGTGAAGATACGGAATTCACTCTTTTTTCTTTTTTTTTTTTTCCTTCCACGCCTGTAATGAGAATCCGATACTGAAACACTTCGTTTATTGTTATGGCCGATGGCGAATGTTGTTTCAGAGAATTCGAAAACAGTTTTCAGGAGACAACGTCGAAGTACGTTTGCAGTGATGTTCCCGCACGCGCCGTCGGGCTCTTGCCTTTTTTTTTTTTTTTTTTTTTTTTGGGGGGGGTGTCCTGATTTATCAATGGTCTCGGTGCTTTTGGAGGAAGAAGTCACAACGTCTTTCCTGTTCTCTTCCCCCTACACCCACACATGTACAGAGAGAGGAAGAGAAAGAGAGCACAGAGACAGGGACGAATAAGCTTCTGCCACTAATTCTCATACGCCCAGACCAGCGGGCTCCGCCATCGCTCGCATTAAATAAAGATAATAATAAAAAAAAAAATTAAAAATCCACAAACCCACGTTACTCTTCACGAAAATTTGAGTTTCGTACAACATGACCGTTACTTGAACACAAATACTCGGGCCAAATATGCGCCGAACTCAATCCTCTAGTGAAAAGGAATTTTTATCCTTATCTACCCTTTCATCAGAATCAAAGTTCCTTAAGCCTTATTTCTTCATCGGGAAGGGAAGAAAGTTCCAGTAAGCGCAGCCTGCCTCTATTCTTATATTTTGAGAGTTCCGCAAAAAAATTTCTTCCGTCGCGTTAAAGAATTCCGTCGATGGCTGCCTGTATTTTTTGTTCCTGCTCATATTTCCTATAAACTTCTTTATCCTCCTCTTCTTTTCCTTCTTCTTCATCTTCTCCTTGTTTGTCTTCCTCTTCTTCTTTATTTCTTCTTCTTCTTCTTCTTCTTCTTCAAAAACAAAGCGCTAGCCAACCGGATTCCTTCCCAGAACGGAACCTTCATCAGGCTTAAACCTCATGAAAATCCAAAACCCTCCACCCCCGACCCTTCCCGCTGCTTTTCTTTCTATGTCAAAGTTTTGAAGAAAAAATAAATAAAAAAATAAAAACGAAGAAAGGAAAAGCAAAAAACACCGATTTGTCACCCAGTCTAGCGTCGTCAGCCTTTCCATTCGTCCGAGGTCTTCGGCCCACCGCCTCCTTGAAGTCATACTTGGCCTCCTCCAGGCGGCGATTTCCAGGTACTCCGGTGCCTGGAACGACCAGGCTGGTCTTCTCGTCGATGGCCCACAACCTTTGCAACCTTTGATCTCCGTTCTTCGAGCTTCGAGCTTTACTTCCCTCGTTTCGTCAGTGCTTTGGTCCCAACCTACGTTACAAAGACTACGACCACCAACACCAACACTACCACCATCACCACCGCCACCACCACCATCGCTGCCACCGCTACAACCACGACCACCACCTATACCATCACCACCACGTCCACCACCTCTACAATCACCACCCTCACCTTCCTTCTTCCCTTACTTCCTTAACTCCTTATGCTCCTCAAAGGGCTCCTTACGACGTTCTCCTCATATCTTCAGGTCCTCCTCCTCCTCTTCCTCCTCCTCCTCCTCCTTCTCCTCCTCCTCCTCCTCCTCCTCCTCCTCCTTCTCTTCCTTGTCATTTTCCTCCTCATCCTTCTCTTACTCCTTGCCTTTCACCTGTTGTCACTGGAAGAGTGTTGTGTGGTATCCCTGTGTGTAAGGCGTAGCGAAGCCCGAGGTCGACTTCCCCAAGTGCCTCTTGCCCATAGTGTCCCCGTGTACTTGCAGGTCGTCGCGAAGAAGACATCTGGTGATCCACGTGTAGCCTACAAGACGTTTTTGGAGTGAGAGGTTAAGACCTACAGCAAACCCACCCACGTGTACAGGTCTTCGTGGAGGAGAAGGAGGAGGAGGAAGAGGAGGAGAAAGAGGAAGAGGAGCCAGGTCAACAATGTACAAGCCTCTCCAAGGCTCCAGATTATTGCTATGGATTTGTCAGTGCCTGCGCCGTCTTTGTTTGATCAGGAGATTAACCTGGAATACTCTCTATGCTCTCCCTTTTGTCGTCGCTATTCATGTTCTTTCACCAACCATTTTTCCCATTTTTTTTGGGGGGGGATGGGGAGAAGGGTGCCCTATTGCTATTGCTCTTCGTTCTTTTTCTCTATACTGCCGGAATCTTCCTCTGGCAATCCTGTCCTTTTATTTTCAGACTCCTCCTTATTCGCTCTCCTCTCCCAATGATTAATATTTGTATTATTTTATTCTTTTGGCACTAGCCTGGCTATAGGCCTCCTTTAGGTATCACCCTAACGGGCCAGAGTCCCGCAATACTCATGATTAGAAACCAACATCCACACACACACACACACACATACAAAAAAAAAAAAAAACATGATCGCATTCAACTATCCCTTCTTTCTATTGCCATATTTAAGCCTGTGAGAATAAACACCTTATGAGATCGAAACCTTTATTAGTACTACGTTTCGCTTGTTACAGCTTTTTCAAGTTCAGACATGACACACACTCTGAGCACATATAAGCCAACAGGGAAGGAACTGGGAGAGGTTATCAGGGAGGGGTGGGTGGTAGGTGGAGGGGGAGGAGGGGGACGGGTGGAGGTGAGGAGGAGTGGAAAAGGAGATGACAAATAGAGCTGATGAAAGATTACTGGGATGGTTTGAACACATGGAAAGAATGAGTGATGGAAGATTAGTGGGAGAGGTGTTGAAGGCGGAGGTGGGGGGAGTGAACTTGAGGGCACGACCGAGGATTAGACAAATGGATGGGATGAAGGGAGCGCCGAGCAAGAGGGGAATACCTGTTGAGCAAGGAAGAGAGAAAACAGGAGATAGTGATTAGTGGAGAATGTGTATGGATGATAATGTTTTGCAAGGGAGGGATGGGGGGATGTGGGGTAAGGAGTGCTTATTTGTGAATGATATTTTGACGTAGACCGAATGGATTTCTCCTTGTCTCCCTGTCTCCCTGTCTTCTCCCTCCTTATTTTCATTTATTTTATTTATTTATTTATTTATTATTATTATTATTTTTTTTGCATGAGGGGACAGAAAGGAATGGTCGCCTATTTAGTGCAGCGGCCTTGCTGTGGATGTACTATGTCTTGCTGCATTGCGTTTGACCCAGGGCAGTTGGCGGATGCAGGAATGATCCGTCATCCATGAGGAGCTAAGACGGGAGGGTGGAAAGGGTGTTGGAGGGGAGTGAAATAAATGGGAATAGGTACGTGCCTTTGACTTGGTTACCTCCCTTATGAAGAGGAAAAAGCTCTTGGTATATACATATACATACATACACACACACACACACACACACACACACACACACACACACACACACACACACACACACACACACATATATATATATATATATATATATATATATGTATGTATATATATATATATATATGTATATATATATATATATATATATGTATATATATATATATATATATGCAGGAGCTAGTGTTCCTATGTTCTCAGGAGGAGACTAGACCTGCGGTCGCCAAATTGACTTTTTTTTGCAAGTATTTTTTTTTTTTTTTCCAGAATTAACCGCTTTACCTATTATTACAGGCAGTATGCAGTAGCATGTGTGTGACATATTGTTTACACTTGGCAACGTGTTGAGAAGAAAAATCTTGAATTTTCTCGGCACCAATCGATCGTGTAATATTACATGAATGAGAGACTATTTTTGCCCAATAATTACGAAGTAAATCAAACTATCACTATGTGACCAAGTTAAAATGTAAATAGATGTGCTTGTTCACTTTGCATGACAATGGCGGGGTGAAGAAGGAAATGAATATTTAGGTCTGGCCAAGGCTTACGTGGATAATGCCAAAACTATAACCGAAGGAGAGAAACATACGAACGGGTAACCAAATGATCATTTTCTATTGTTACACTAACACCTGGCCCGGTTTCCGGATTCTACTGGTGGTATTCTTAAAAAAAAATCCTTATATAAATACATGGAAGGGAAAGATTTATATAAGGAAAGATTTTGTTAAGAACACCACCATAAGAATCTTGCGGTGGTATTCTTAAAAAAAATCTTTCCCTATATAAGTCTTTCCCTTCCAAAGATTTATATAAGATTTATATTAGGAAAGTTTTTTTTCAGTAGTTATTGGCAACACCTAAAAAGAACTGCCCAGTCAAGAAATTTCAGAAATATTCTTAGACGAATTCATGGGCGACATTGGCTGTATACTCGTCAGCCGTAGAAATATTTAAACGCAAGTTCTTGCGGTCGCCGCCTGCGCTCAAGTCAGTCATTTGAGTGAGGCGCGCGTGTACCTACACACACACACACACACACACACACACACACACACACACACACACACACACACACACACACACACACACACACACACACACACACACACACACACACACACACACACACACACACACACACACACACACACACACACACACACACACACACATGCGCGCACGCACACATCCGCAAAAGAAAAAATCCAATCGAATGCGTTAAGTCAATGACTGTTTTTTGTCAATGTTGATAATTTCTTTAATCAAACTA
>NC_134800.1:29463668-29466168 GCF_046742065.1 Oratosquilla oratoria
GATCCGTCAAACAGGGCGGAGTCAGAGGTGAGGGGATGTGTGGGTGGAGGTATGAGGTCATGTTGGCAGCGGGCTGGAAGTGAGGTCAGGAGGGTGAAAATTCTTAACCAAGCGGCTCACAGCTAGCTGTGAGCCGTCTTGTTCTAGCTCTGCGTGTTCCCCTTCTACTCACATCTCAATTGTACCTATGTCTCTGCAAATTCTTGTAATCTGTACTTTCCTGAAGAGGGCTATAGCTATTAGCCGAAATATAGAAGTTACACTTTCTTCTAAAGTTTCCTTTTATTCCGACTGTGGGTTCTTCGTGATAATATTCACAAATGTGTTCAAACATTTTGTCTAAGTGATATATATATATATATATATATATATATATATATATATATATATGTATATGTATATATATGTATATACATATATATATATATATATATATATATATATATATACACGAAACATATGTACATACATATAAATACCAAACATTTTACATTCTCGTTGTGATCCACCTTTTCATTTCATTTTCATTATTTTAATCAACTTTAGTATGTAGCCTAAATAGTTGTGCTCCTCAAGTTCTTCAAGGATTTTACAGTCAATTGTAACTATTTTATTTTCAACTTTTGAGTTCAACGTCATTTCGTTTTTAGTCGTATTTATCTTCAAACTTCAGACTTTACTTCCTTAGATCACTCAAGATATCTTGCAAATCTTCTGGGTCTGAAATTAGAATAATGTCATACGTACATCTAAAATTATTTAAGTATTCCACATTAATTCTGAAACTATTCCCCTACCAACTCAACACTCTGAAAATATCTTCCATGCATTGCCATTTTCCTTTCTTGATCTTTTACCTTTTCTGTACCTTTTTGTAGTCGAATTGCAGCACTACCTTGTACATAAATCTTCTCTAGTACCTTTATAATGTGTTCTTTCGTGCCCTGTTCGTGTGTAGGTCTTTTTGTAAGCTACAAAAGCTAAACAGATAGTAGGTAGATCTTTTCTCTATTACTTTATTCATTGTCTACAAATGGTCTCCAAATGTTCTCCAGCCTGTGGTCTCCCGATAAGTTCCTCACGTTGTAGGTATAGACCCTCATCTTATTCGGGTTATTTGATGTCTAAGACTTAGATCTGCTTGGTCAGCGCCTATCATATTCATACACACATACATACATACATACATACATGCATACGTACATACATGCATGAATGGATATATACTTCGCTCATTAGGATAGAATCACCAATGCAGTTGGATTTTAGCCCCGAAGTATTGACACATCGGGATACATTTATATATTGTCGCACCCTGTATACAAGTAGGCTACAAGGCAGTGAAGTTCACTACACTTCTCCGGGCAAGCAACCACAAAGGAAGTTACAGAATATGAAAAACAAGTGGAATAATTTGAAATTCACTGGTAGCGTAATCAGAAGCCTACTGGTCTCGTATTCGCTTAGTTGCGGATTCGAATCCTACACTCTCCTCCGATTCCCAGCAGTGACTGGACGTTACTTGCTCCAACAGTCTCTAAAGCGCATAATAAGGCAAAGGTGACGACTTCGGCTGCAGCTAGGCACTTCCAGGTGTAAGCTCCTCACTTTCTTCTGGGTGATTTTAAGTGAGCCGCGACTGGAAACTCAGATTTGTCAAACAAATTTTCTAACCGGCCATCTTCTATTCAGGAGAAAAATTATTCCTGTGTGTATGACGTAGTAAGGAGTGTATATATCATTCTTGATAATTATGCATCGATTCTAGATTACGCTGTACCTGTCTTGACACATGTTACGAACAGTTTGGTTTTGGAAGGAACCGTAACAATGGTATCTAACTTATTTTGTTTTTTCTTGTGCCTTTATATTGGCCATGCATTTTTTGTATGGGAGTGACGAGAGAGACGCATCAAGAGGCTAAATGGCAGAGGAAGGGTTGAGAACAGCGTCTGCCGTGAAGAAAGAAAGGTCACATCACGCGAGTGAAAGGAGAGGGTGGCGCCTTTGAAAGATTCAGGGCCCAGCGTAGGGAAAGGCTTGCGGCACAAGTCACAGGGCCGGGGGCCGGGGAGTCGATCAATTAGGGATGAGGGACGCGTCGGGAGGGACTGAACTGATCCCGTAGGTGGAGGAGGCGGTGGCAGAGGAAGAGGAGGACGAGGAGGAGGAGTAGGAGGAGGAGGAGAAGGAGGACGAGGAGGAAGAGACGAGGACAGTAAAAAAAGCTAGATGAGCATGATTAAAGGTGCTGGTTAGATTCTAGTCGATTCTAGAACATCCTATGGTCATGTAACATTCGTTTCAGTGTTTCGTTTTGAGTTATTTAGTGGTTACTCATACAAGTATCTAACTTCTCTTTTTCTCTCTTATGATATCTCTCCATGTATATATCATAATTATTATCATTATATTATCATTATTACCATTGTTATTACATTATCATTGTTGTTATTATTGTCTTTATTATTATTATTATTTTTATTATTATTATTATTAT
>NC_134800.1:29468668-29471168 GCF_046742065.1 Oratosquilla oratoria
ATTATTATTACTATTATTATTATTATTATCATTATTATTGTTATTATTGATTTTGATATTGTTGTTGTTAGTATTATTATCATCATTATTATTTTCATTACTATTATCATTATTATTTTTATTATGGTGTGTGGAACAAGAAGGACAGGGGGAAATAGAAGAAAGGGTAGTGAATGGTGGGATGAGGAAACAAAGAAGGTTGTAGAAGAGAAGAAGCGAGCATTCACAGATTGGTTACAAAAGAGGACGAGGGAGTCATATGAGAGGTACAAAGAAAAGAAAAGAGAAGTAAAGCAAAAGGTAAAGGTTGCAAAGAGGAGAGCAGATGTGAAATGGG
The DNA here is from genome assembly GCF_046742065.1 of Oratosquilla oratoria. Lineage (NCBI taxonomy): Eukaryota > Metazoa > Arthropoda > Malacostraca > Stomatopoda > Squillidae > Oratosquilla > Oratosquilla oratoria. Next base: position 29,469,006 of record NC_134800.1, read on the forward strand.
GTAAGAGTATGACAGAAAATTTTGAAAGTAATAAAAAGATGTTTTGGAAAGAAATTAAGAGAGGAAGAGGAGGCGAATCAAATAGGGAAGAAAAGGTAAAAGGTGCAGATGGAGAGATGATAATGGAAGAGAAGGCAGTAAGGGGAAGATGGGCAGAATATTTTAGGGAGTTGCTAAATGTGAAGGAGGATAGGGAAGGAAAGATAGCTGCAGTGGGAAATGCGAAGAAAATGAGAGTGATGAGTGAGGAGAATGGAGGAGAAATAAGGAAGGATGAGGTGAAGGCAGTTGTTAAGATGATGAAAGCAGGTAAGGCACCTAGTCTGGATGGATGCCATGCAGAATGTCTGAAAAAGGGAGGTCAAGTGATGGTGGACTGGTTGGTGAGGTTATTTAATGTTTGCTGGAGAGAGGGTAGAGTACCGGAGGACTGGAGAAGTGCCTGTATAGTTCCTCTTTACAAGGGAAAAGGGGACAAGTGTGAATGTAGTAGTTTCAGAGGGATTAGCTTGTTAAGTGTAGTAGGGAAGGCTTATGGGAGGATCTTGATTGAGAGGATTAGGAGAGGAACAGAAGGAGTAATTGGTGAGGAACAGTGTGGATTTAGGACAGGTAGAGGTTGTGTAGATCAGATCTTTGTGGTAAGACAGATATGTGAGAAAGCTATAGGAAAGGGGAAGGATGTTTTTTGGGCATTTATGGATTTGGAAAAGGCTTATGATAGGGTAGACAGAAAGGCACTGTAGGAGGTTATGCAGATTTATGGGATAGGAGGAAAGCTTCTGGGAGCTGTCAAGAGTTTTTATGAGAGTAGTAGAGCTTGTGTCAGGATTGGAAATGGAGAGAGTGAGTGGTTTGAGGTAAAGGTGGGACTTCGTCAAGGATGCGTTATGTCGCCCTGGCTGTTCAACTTATACATAGATGGGGTGGTGCGAGAGGTGAATGCAAGTGTAGCGGGTCAGGGATTGGAGATGGTTAAAGAAAATGGAGAAAAGTGGGAGGTGAGCCAGCTGTTGTTTGCGGACGACACTGCGCTTGTGGCAGGATCGGAGGAGGGATTGAGGAAGCTGGTGGCAGAGTTTGGGAGAGTATGTGATAGAAGAAAGCTAAAGATAAATGTGGGTAAAAGTAAGGTGATGAGATGTACAAGGGGTGAAAGTGGCAGTAGACTGGAAGTGAGCATTAAGGGAGAGCGACTGGAGAAAGTGGATAGGTTTAGATACTTAGGTGCAAGTGTAGAAGGAAAAGGTGGAGTGAAGGTGGAGGTAGAATGTAGATTGAGAGAAGCGAGTAAATGCCTTGGTGGTTTAAAGAGTGTAATGAGGAATAGACATTTAGGAATGGATGCGAAGAGGAGACTGTATGAAGGAGTGATTGTGCCAACAGCACTGTATGGGGCAGAAACGTGGAACATATAAATATATATATATATATATATATATATATATATACATATATCTTATATATATATATATATACATATATATACACACACACATATATATATATATATATATACATATATTTCTAAATAGAAATGTAGTAGCACATTTGTAAATAACACACAGGAACCCACAGTCGGAGAAAGAATAAACTTCGAATAAAGAATAATCCTATATTTCGGCTATCAACTGTAGCCCTCTTCAGGAAAGTACATAAGATAGAGAACAGAGGGGACTTATAAACTACAGTAAGAAGAGATGTGGACAGTTGACCTCACTCAGGCGCGGGGCTAACTGGGGTGGCGGAGGAGGGAGGGGGTGAGGAGAGGGGAGGATGTAACGTCCGCACTAGCTTATTTATTGCTGCGCGTGAGATAATGTCAGGTGTCCACTGCCCTTTAGAAATATTAATATTAGGGCATTCCTCAATTAATGCTGATTCGACTATTTTCCTCCTGAAACCACAGTGGGACTTGAACACTAATCTGGCCTTACCCCAGTCGAAAGAATGATTCTTATTTTTAACATGAAGAAATACAGCCGAATTTTCCTGCCCATACCTAATTGACCTTTTATGTTCTGCCAATCTAGTGTTCAAGTCTCTCCCGGTTTGACCCAAGTAAACCAAATCACAATCTTTGCAGGGCAAACAATTGTTTGCCCTGCAAAGATCCACATCTCTTCTTACTGTAGTTTATAAGTCCCCTCTGTTCTCTATCTT
>NC_134800.1:29478668-29481168 GCF_046742065.1 Oratosquilla oratoria
CTTGAGTCTCGACTGCGATGGCATGGAATTAAAAGTGATTTGTGGTTGAAAAAAGATATCAATTGATCACTGGGAACCATTCAGTGTACATATATATATATAGTATATGCGTGCATGTGTGCTTGTGTGTGAATATGTGTTCTCCTCTTTCTCATTCTCCTCCACCTCCTCCCCATCTGTCTCTTCCTCCCTATCCTCATCCTCATCCTTTATGTCCCCCCTCATTCTTCTTCCTTCACCCCCTATTCCTTCTCCTCCTGAATGACCCTCCCCTCCTCCACTTCTTTCCCTTCCTTCTCTCCTTCCTACACCTCCTTTCCATCCTCCATGCCCTCCTTCCCCTTCTTCTTTTACTTCGTCCTCGTCTCCACTCCCTCATCTTCCTTTTTCGTTATCTGGCTATGCCGCACCCCAGGAGTCCTCTCCAGCGCTCCGTCACTTCTTATTTAAGTTTGTTCGTTCTCTTTATCTTTTGTTTCATAGTTGTCGTTCTCTACTCATCACACTCTTTCCTTCCACTCAAGCCTTTTTCTCACGCAGTGTCCCTCTCCTTCTCTCATCCCTTATACTTCTTTATCTTTATTTTCTTTTTTATTTATTCATTTATCTATTTATTTCTTGATCTTTGCCGATTATCTTTTCCTTTGTTTTACTTCCCCGAATTCCACTATATATATTCCTATTCCATATAATTATCCTGTTTCATTTGTCTTAACTGTTCCTACACCATTCTTCCCTCTTGCCTTCGCCTTTTTTCATGTATTCCAATTTTTTTATACTTCTTTCTTTTCTTTTCCCAGTATATCTTTTTTCAATATCTAATTTTCCTTCCCACTTGTCGTCTACCTTCATTTACAAGTCGTCTCTTATCACCTTCTCTTTCTTTTTCTCTTTCTTACTTGTTCTCTCTTCTCCTTCCCTTTTCCTTCTTCTCTACTCTTTCCTCCCTTCGTCTCCCCTTCCCCCCTCATCCCGTTCCCTTGTCTCCCCTCATCTCCCCTCCACCATGTCCCCTCCCCTCCCACTCTTCTCCACTCTTTCCATCTCCTCTTTTCTTATCTTCTCTTTTCTTCCCCCTAAAACCTCCTCTATCCTCCCCACTCTTCCTCCCATTTGTTTGGCCAAACTCTCCCCCCTCTACCTCCCCCCTCCCATCCTTTCCCTCCCCTCTGCACTCCTCCACATCACTCCCCTTCCCTCTCCTCCTTCCCCACCTCCACCCCATGCATCGGGTGATGGCGCGGGTATTGATTGAATATGGGCGGACTTGGAGGATTTGAGTATACCGCATATTTTGTGTGCAGACCTTTCTGTGTGGCCCTGTGATGTGTTAGCATGTGCTATGAGGGCATACTGGTACTGGTGTGTGGTAGAGGGTGGGAGGGGGGAGGGAAGTGTCCATATTAATTGTAGGAAAGGAAAAGGAAGAAGGGGAGAAGAAAAGGAGAAGGGGGCAAAAGAGATGCGGAAGATAGTTGTAACAAAAGAGTGAATGAATAGGAGTGAATGATGAATGGTGGCTAGGATTGTTGTAGTCTGAAGGAAGGGAGACAAAGAAGAGGAGAAGGAGGTGGGAGGAGGAGGAGGAAATGGAAGACGGGATGAGATAAAAAAAAAAAAAGAGTGGCGGTAAGGTCTTCTTGTATGAGTTACCGGAGGTAAGTAGACATTGTGGGTAGAAAATGGAGTAACTAAAGATGAATCAAAGCAAAAGAGTCTCTAGTATGACCATGGACTCCTAGAGGTCGTTTGAGTCTTGCAATAGGACCCCCAATTCTAGTAGTAGTTATGCCAAAGCGATTTTTTTTCAGTGTCGGAGTAACCTTCGGGAAACAAAGCAACAGTAATCCGTAAGCGGTCTTACAAGCAAACGGTACGAGAACCTCTGAATTAGTGAGACCAGGAGAAGGGAAAGAGATAAGGGAACAGGATTAAGGGGGAGATGGACAAAAAGAGGAAGGGAAGGAGGGATGGAGGGAAGGCCTGAAGGAAGAACCGGATGCTTAGTTAGGAGGGAGTGAGGGAGGAAGGTAGTGGAAGGTTAACGGAGGCAGAGGTAGAGAGGCAATAGGAGAGGTGGGCGTGGCAGATAAGAATGGACCAGATGGAGGAGGAGGAGGAGGAGGAATGAAGAGGAGGAGGAGGAATGAAGAGGAGGGGGAGGAATGAAGAGGAGGGGGAGGAATGAAGAGGAGGGGAGGATTGAAGAGGAGGAGGAGGAATGAAGAGGAGGGAAGGAATGAAGAGGAGGAGGAATGAAGAGGAGGGGGAGGAATGAAGAGGAGGGGGAGGAATGAAGAGGAGGGGGAGTAAGTACTAGAAGGGAGTAGAGAAGAAGAAAAGTAAGAAGTGAAGGAGAGATAGGAGTAGGGAGGGGGGACTTAAAGAAAGAGGAGGAAGGAAGAACTGGAGGTGGAGAAAGGAAAGAAGGTGGAGCTGATGAATCGAAGAGATAAGACTTGTTTGAGGCTGGAGTCTTGAGGACGAGGTTGGGCGAAGG
>NC_134800.1:29483668-29486168 GCF_046742065.1 Oratosquilla oratoria
GTTTCGGTATTTTTGGTTGATGGTGGACGGTGTGGTGACTGTGGTGGAGGAGGTGGAGGACGTAGCGGTGGTGGTGGAGATAATTATGTTGATGGTGCAGATGATATAATAGTAATGATAGGGAATGTGACTGGAATGATAACGATATTGCTGACGATGAAAACGATAATGAAAATGATATTGTTGACCATGACTAGAAGATGATGATGGTGATGGTAAAGAGGTTGAGATCAGCGTAACTTTGGTGACACTATAATAGTGTGGTGTTTACCAGCGATTCAAGTGGAATGACTAGGTATCCAGTTCTATACAGAAACATGTCATTTTACAAAAACAAATAAATAAATACATAGACATTTATTTGATTTGATTCGTATTATATCTTATTCTATTTAGTTTCAGTTGATTTAATTCTAATAAATTGTTTGTAATTATTTATTTTTCTGTTAATTTCATGGATGCTTGTATGACCAATATGGTAGTGTAGTCCACCAGTTGTTCGGCGTAGAAAGTACAGCGAGTTGCTGTGAACATTTACAGACGATTTTATTCAGATAAGGGACAAAGAAACGGGGGCCTTGACCGACCGAGACCCCATCCTGTCCTGATATAAGATAAAATTGTCTTTCAGGGATGGGAATTTTTTATTTATTTATTTATTTATTTATTTATTTATTTTTTTTTTTTACTAAGGATAATAAAAAACACATCGGTTCGAAATGCCGCTATCGGGTTGATGTCTCAAACTCCCTTTCAGAAAAAAATAGAAAAATTCTTAGGTGATTTTATTAATACTAGAAAGAGAAATTGAGAAAAGCGAAAAGAGGTCCACGTATCGACGCCATACATGTAAGTAATTCAGGTGGTAATGGCGCGGAAGGAGCAGACCTCCACCGGTGAGGTTGCGAAGGGAAGATAAAGAGGGAGGAAATGGAGGAAGGATGTGGAGACGCGCCCTCCGACGTCGCCAGTGGTGGAGGAATGGAGGCGGTGAATGGAGAGGGCGAAGAGGAAGGTCAGGTGACGGAGGTGTTGGGGGGGGGGTGCGGATGGCGATGGGGGTCGGGGGGGGAGAATTGGGTCATAAAGGGTGAAAAACAGGGTGTAAAGAAAAGGAGAGAAAGGGAGAAGAAGAAAAAAGGCTTAAGAGGAAGAGGCGTGGTTGAGGGAGAGAGGTATGTTTGTAGTGGGATGTGGTGGAGGAAAGTAGATCAGAGGAGAGACTAGTGGTGGAATGAGTGGCGGATCAATGCTGCAAGGGAGGAAGCTGAAAGAAAAGCTGTGCCTGTTGGGAAATAGCGGGATCTATCATTGATACTAGAGAGAAAAAAGTGTGTGTGTGCACGCATGTGTGTATGTGTATGTGTGTTTGTGTGTGTGTGCGCGCGCGCGCGCGCGCGTGTGTGTGTGGTGTGTGTGTTTGTGTTAAAGCAGTATGTCAAAGATCTGAGACTATTAAAGCAGTAGCAGAGGCACCTTCGTGTGTACCAGTTTTATACAAAGAAAATAAAAAAAGGAAGAGAATCCAGTGGATGGAGAAGAAATAGAGAGAAAATGAACAAAGTGAAGTCTCTGAGGAAGAGGAGAAGTAGTGGAGAAGGGGGAGAGGGACTGGAGTAGGGGGGGAGCATTTTTGGGGGGAAAGAAGAGTGACGGAGGGCTGAGAAAGGGGAGAAGATGAAAGTGATGGAGGTACGGGGGTGGGGGTGGGGAAGGCAGCAGTAGTGAAGAGAATGGCCGAAACGTCGCTAATGGCAGAACGATCCTAAAGGAGAAGAACGCTACTCCTGATGGTGGTGTGGAGGGTGAGGGTTAGTGATGGTGGAAGAGCCAGAGACGGTGGTGGTGGCGCTAGCAGTGGTGGTGATGGTGGCGGTGGTGGTTGGAGTGGAGGTGGCATCAGCATTGGAGGTGGAGGTGGATAGGGTAGAGATGCTGGCTAGTGGAGGGAGGCGAGTCGGTGGTGGAGGATACTGTTTGGAGTTGGGCTCTCCGATGGTGGAGTAGGAAGACAAAAGCAGCGCTGTCTTTTTTTTTCTATTCTTCTTTTCTTTTATTACTGTAATAATGTTGATATCGAATACAATGATTACAGGTTTCTGGTTGCGAGAATTGAAGTCTTGTCGGGACCGATGTCCCCTGGACGTCGTAGTGAAGACTAGTGATGGTGTTTATTTAGCGGCAGGGAAGGAAGGTGACTGTGCTCGTGGAAGCGGCTTTGGCAGCGGCGGCGGCGGCGGCGGTTGGGTTGGTTATGGTGGAAGAGGAGACGGTTCTTTCTCCTCGTATCGTTATCCGCTGTTTGCATAGGGTACAACACACTAGGCCCAGGTGCTCCATAGGTCTACTTTCTTCTTGTGTTCTACCCTTAGCCACGCCCCCCTCACCCCTTCCCTCTTCTTCCTCATCAACCGACTTTCACACTCACAACCGCCATCACGCGCAAAGCCTTGCACGAGCCTTGACTGGCCCTTGCAATGTTGAAAGCCCGGCGTTGATT
>NC_134800.1:29503668-29523668 GCF_046742065.1 Oratosquilla oratoria
CTGAGGGTGTGAGAAATGGTGACCAGTTCAGTTGTACTTACAGCCGGATTTGACAGATATGTATCTTTTATACCTTTTCCTTTTTTCTACATTAGTTATTTTGCTCCAGTAATAGAACAAATCTAGTGCCCCAGCTAGATTTCCATAACCGGTCCTTGTCACTCTTTTCTAATAGTATTCGTTTTTCACAAAGGGAGAATATAATAAAACTGTGAGATCATAAAGTAGTAAAAGAATTAACCTTTTGGAAAATGTATTTGGAGAAGGTTGAAGACAAACATGGGAAGCTTAAAAAGTGAATGAGAGTTGTGTATCAGTTATTTCACGAGGAAATTTATTTGTTCGAAGATTGGAGAAAGAAACAAGAAACAGCCTGACGTAACCATAGATTTAAAGCGTACGGTGAAGTGGCATCAGAGGTGCGGTAGTCCTATGTTGCATTTCGGTGCCAACCTTTACTTCGTGCGATCGAGTTGATTACTCAGGTTCCAGACTGCAGTCACAACCAGATCCATATCAGCACACCAAGAATCTACATGCACTTCTCACTATATCTACAGCCTTACTAAGGCAAATAAAACCACTTTAGTGAGGTACAAAGGCTGTACCATTCCCCATGGGATAGTCCGGTTCTGCATTTAGCCATTAAAGTCGACATCACGTGGGAGTGACGAAGGTCACCGTTTACACTGGAATTTTTTTATGAAGGAGGCACGAGGCTCTGTGGAGGTGTGAGATTGAGATAAGGGTGTGTTATGTCACCTTGGTTGCATAACATAGAGGAAATGATAATAGCACTGAATGAAAAGACAAAGAAGAGTGGAGATGTGGGAGAAAGGAAGTGAAAACTGTAACCACATAAAACTTTCGTAGAGCTATATAGCATTAAGACAGCTGTGATTGTGATGAAGAGCAAGGTTATGAAGATGAGAAAGAAGCGATGGCGATTTTTAGTTACTGAATGAGGTAGCATTCTTCAGAGACATGAGAGTAGATTCGATGAGGGATGGAGAGTGAAAAAAATAAGAAGTAAACAGTATAGCTATGTGGAAGGAAGGCGGAAAAGAACATAGAGAAGAAGTAACATGTTGATCAATTCAGGATCGCTGATACGATATTAGCACATTTAACCAGTAAGCTGCCGAGATGCTTTCCCTTAGCTGAATTAAATAATCTTGTGGCAGCTAGAATAATCAGTCTTGAAAGGTTTAAAGGTTTCCATTTGGTTAACTTGGTTCACTTGGTTCACTTGGTAGACGAATTTTGTTTTGCTTCGAGGAATTTTGGTTTGCTTAGACGAATTTTGGTAGACGAATTTTGGTAGACGAATTTTGTTTTGCTTAGAGGAATTTTGTTTTGCTTAGAGGTTTGCTGAGTGAAGTACGAGAGTCGGGATGATGGAGAGCACAAAGGAAACAGCGCTGCTGCATGAGAATGGAACTAAGCAAAATCGATCTTAATGCGCTGTTTAAAAATCCCATACGTAATGAAGGAAATTGGAAGGAAGACAAGAAATTAAGATTGTAAGACCAAATAAGGTAATATTAAATTTCCTGCCCATTTGCCTTTCTGTCCACCAACCTACCAGCCTATTTTCTTTCCTGCCAGACTGTCTACCTACCAACTAGCCTGCCTTTCTGCCTGCCTACCTGCCTCCTTCCCTGCCTACCTGCTTGCCTACTTGCCCACCTGTCTTCTTGTCTTCCTGTCTGCTTCCCTGTCTATCTGTTTGTCTACTTGCATACCTGTCTTCTTGTCTTCCTGCCTGTTTAGGTTTGTGTCTGCCTACCTTTCTTCATGCCTACATGTTTGTTTACCTGCCCTTCTAACTACCTGCCTATCAGCCCATCATCCTGCCAGCCTATCTTTTTCTTGTCTACCTATCTGCCTATCTGCCAGCTTTTACGTCTGCCTTCCTATTTTCCTCTCTTCCTGCCTTCCCTTCTACCTTCTCACCTTCCCACTTTCCTTCCTCTCAGCCAACCTGCGTATTTGCCTGCCTTACTACATACCAACCTTCCAACCTATCACCTACCTACCCGCGTGCCTGCCTGCCTGCCTGCCTGCCTGCTTGCCTGGCAGCCAGCCTGCCCGCCTGCCTCTCTGTCTGCCCGTCTTGCAGGAAGCCAGACAAAGCGAGGAGGCTCCATTACGGGCCCGACGCGCAGTGCATACACACGCGCGCTTATTGCGGCCAGTCGCCCGCGCCATTCTTCATATTACCGCCGCAGATCCGCTATTGCTTCGGGCCTGAGGGGGTATAGGTTAAGGGGGCACGGCGGGAGGACCCGGGAGGAGGAGGAGGAGGAGGAGGTAGAGAAGGAGCAGGAGAGGACACAGTGGAAGGACAAGAGAAGAGGAAGAGGAGGAGGAAGAAGGAGGAAGGGGAAGAGGAAACAGTGGGAGAACGGAAGAAGAGGAGTAGGAGGAATGGAAGGGAAGAAGGATGGAAAGAAGTGGAAGGGGTGGGAAGGAGAAGTGGATGAAAAGGGAAAGTGGAGGTGAAGTGGAAGGGAAACAGTTGCGTAGAGCTAGGGAGGACGAAGGAAGGGGTGAAAGAGGCAGTGGAGGTGTTGGAGTGAAGAGAGGAAGAAAATAAAGGAGAAGGAGAAGGAAAAGGAGGTAGAAGAGAAGAGAGGGAGGTGGATGGGGAGTTGGAGGGGAAGGGTTGGGGAAGAAGAGATGGAGATGAAGCGCGCGTGTGGAGGAGGAGGAGGAGGAGGGTGGAGAATGGAGTGGGGTTTAGGGTGTGCAGAAGGGGTAAGGAGGGATTGGATGGGGATTTGGGGGGTTAGAGCATATGAGAGAGAAAAAGAGAGAGAAAGAGAAAGAGAAAGAGAGATGCCGAGGGATGCTGAAAGGGGATGGTCGAGGAGAGAGAGAGCAAAGGAAAGAAGAAAAGAAGAGGTAAGGAAGGGATGAAGAGAAGGAGGAAAAGGAGGAGGAGGAGGAGGAAGAGGAGGAGGAGAGGGAGGAGAAGCTGTGGGAGAAGCAGGAGAGTGTGATGGAGGAGAAGACTTTTAGAGTTTTTCTGAGACTGTGAGTGACTCTTCGGGTCTGCAAGTCTCTCGGTGAGACTATGGAAGGTTCCTCCTGTATGAATGGAACCACTTGGCGGCAGCGAATGAATATGAAAAGAGTTCGTCCCAGCTTGTCTATTTGGTTCTGCTGCACTAGATCCTTCTTTGACTGAATAAAATCTTCTGGCGACATGTGTCCCAAAACACAAAATGCGCTCCCAGTAGTGAGAAGGTAAAATTATCAAGAAAAGTCAGAAGATTAGAGGTATTAGGAGAGGAAATAGAGGGAGTGGGAGGGAGAGAGAGGGATGGTGGAAGGGTGGGTGGGAGTGAGGGAGGGTGAGAAGGAGAGGGAGGGAAGGTCAGGTCGAGGGCTTTGAAAAGGTGAAGATAATGTAGAACAGAGAATGTAGACTGAAGGAGGAGCATTGTGTGTCGTAGGGTGCGATGGAAGGTAATATAGTGGTGTGTGGGTCTGCGCGCGCGCGCGCGTGTGCGTGTGTGTATTTACCTAGTTGTATTAACCTAGTTGTATTTTACAGGAAGGGGAGCTATGCTCGTGATGTCCCGTCTTCATATCTCATTTTATCTAGACTGTTTTTAAATTCGTGTATTGTTTTTGCACACACCACTTTCTCATCTAACTTGTTCCAAATGTCTATTACTCTGTGGGGAAAGCTGTTCTTTTTCAGATCTCTTCTATAACTGTCTTGGGTGTGTGTGTGTATGTGTGTGTGTGTGTGTGTGTGTGTGTGTGTGTGTGTGTGTGTGTGTGTGTGTGTGTATGTATGTATGTGTGTGTCTCTGTGCGTGTGTGTGTATGTGTGTGTCTGTGTGTGTGTGTGTGTGTGTGTGTGTGTGTGTGTGTGTGTGTCTGTGTGCGCGTGTGTGTGTATGTGTGTGTCTGTGTGTGCGTGTGTGTGTGTGTGTGTGTGTGTGTGTGTGTGTGTCTGTGTGTTGCGGGGAGCGGTTGGTTAAACAAAATTTGTATCATGTCTTCATCTTCATCAATGTACTGAGTTATCGTTTTTTGGCAATTAAGGATAAAAAAGTACATGATTTACGTTATAAAGAACATTAGTACAGTGAAGACTGTAAGACTGCCTAAAGAAGACTTCGGTTTCATTTATACTGTGAGTCATTTTCCTTAAAGCTTTGAGCTGTCTTGCCCTATCTCTCTCACTCTCACTTTCACTCTCTCTTGCGCGCGTGCGCACACATAAATTGAGACAGGAAGTAACATATATATCTATAGCGGGATTGGGTATTGGATTGAAACTCGAATGGAAAAGTAAGGAAGCTTTGCGCTTTACCCTTAAAATTGGTGAGATTCCCCACCCCAATCTCTAGGCTTGGTTCAGTGTTGCCACTGTGATCTATGCCAGTTCCCACAAACGAGTGAGATTTTTTCCACAAAATTCCCCATAAGGAAATCTAAATTTCCACATTTTTTTCCACAAAAAGAAGGAATTACTGTATACACAAATAAGCTCATTGTACGAGTAACATATAATTTACTCACAAAACATTCCATGTGAGCAAATTTCTCCCATAAATTTGTGGAAAATTCCCACAAAATGGCATTACTGGGTTGATTAGATAAAATCACCTAACGACAACCAAAAAATCGTGAGAACACTTCAACTAAAGAGAGACTAGTATTAAGGTTTCATGAAAAATTAGTGGCGAAATAATAATATACAATCATTCCCTCTGTGTCCCTGAGCTTCATTTTGGTGCAGCTCTGCGTTTAATGAAACCAAATGGCATAGAACGTTTATGTAAAGTATATTCCATGATAAAGCCCGTTCCATAAAAATTTGTGTGGCAGTGCCTGGCGGTAAAATGGCAAACATTCATTTTGAATTGGCGATTAAACATTTATTTTTATCTCCTCTAGGTAGTCACTATCAATCATCTTAAGCACAATAACTGCTTATCGTGCAGTACAGGAAATGAATGAAGTAAAGTAATAAACAAAACATATATATTCGTGTATGTCTATATATATGTATATATACATATATATATATATATACATATATATATATATATGCATATATATATATATATATATATATATATATATATATATATATATATATATATATATATATATATATATATATATATATATAAGATATGAAGGAAACAAAGGGTGGTGGATGGAAGTGGAATGGGTGGGAGTGGGTGCCTGTTTTGACTGGCTACCTCCCATATATGGAGGAAGTCCTTAGTATATAGATAGATAGATAGATAGGGAAGAATCATCAGCATTTACACGGTTAAAATCTACCTGAATCATCTCTTTCGCTATTGTGGTTCAATATACATGAGTATGATATGGTAAAATTAATTACTGCCGCCAGACAATTTCATTCAGCTCAGAGAGGGACGAGAACTTTATTATCTATGACCATTCGTGATGATAGTGAAATTTTAACAGGACCAGTCAAGAAAGATGAAATGAGCTGGAAGGAGACTAGTTTATACTGGTGAAGGCTATAAAAATTCCGGTCTTCTGGAATAAATAAATAGATAAATGAACGAATGGTGCCAAGGTTGTTCTATTTGAAGGGCAGAAGCTTCTACCTAGAATACAGAAACTCTCGGAAGGATATGCCTCTCTTCAGGAAAGGAGTTGAGAGGTTCATGAAGCTCTCTTAGGAGCACAAAGAACAGAACCACGATGAGGTTTTGAAGAAAATTTATGTGGCCGGAAATCAAAATGAGGCCGAGAAAAAACTACAGGTCGTGTTTTAGATTCAAATAAGTCTGGAAAGGATGAGTGGTAAGCGCTCAGCGATATCCAGCGTGCTTAAGTAAAACTAATATAACAACGAATTATGTAAATGAAGCCTCCAGGGGACGCGAAGGTCATTTTGAAGGTGATGGATTATACCCAAGTTGAGGGATTTTCGGGATTTGGCGGGAAAGACGAGGGTCTGATTATTATGCTGTGTGGTGTTAGCGGGGATTTTTTTTGGGGGGTAATGGACGAATTTTAGGGGCACTGTGGATGGAAGAAGGGGGTATGAATGATCAGAGCGTTAGGGGGGTAATAGGGGATGAAATGTAAAGGGTAGAGCGTAGGATAAGAGAGGAAGGAACAGGTAAAAATACATCGAAGGTTGATAGTTAACTAGATAATGGGAAGATAGGCCATGTTGGTCTTTTTCAGAGGTTTTCAGCCCCCCTTAGGTGCCAAAGGGCTTCACAAATGGGGTCCCAAACCAAAAGCGAGTGGTAGTTAATGAACTCATTACGATTAACTTCGGCGTTGAAAAACAGCAAACCATAAGTATGGTGAAATGGGTTCGGTGGAGGTTTTCCCTTTGTTGAATAGAATCTCCTAGTGATATGACATATACTAAAAGCATTGATGATATTGAAAGGAACTAACCTGTTCAATTCTGTTCCCGTATGGTGTATTGGCAGCATGTTTTATCCACTCAGTATTTCAGAGACTTTAGTAACACTCCCTACGAACAAGAGTCGCGTGGTATTCTGTTATGACTGGAGATTTATCTCTAACGAAAAGATGCTGATCATTTTTAATTTGTAGTTATCCCTCCCTTCTCCTCTCTTCCTTAAATCTCTCCTTTACTACCTCTGCAACTCCACCTCTTCGGTGCGATATTGTCCCCAAAGATAGAAGAGCTGGTTATTGATGACAAAATCTTTTGTAACTGTGCACGGGCTTTCTTCGGCTCAACAGAATCAATTTGTGGCAACCAGAACAAATTTTGTAATCAATAGCAGCGATAATAATGGATACATATGTATATATATATATATATATACATATATATATATATATATATATATATATGTATATATATATATATATACATATATATATATGTATATTTATACATAAATACATAGATATACCAAGGTTTTTTCCTCCATACAAGGGAGGTAGCCAAAAAGGAAAAGGCATAAAATCATTCCCACCCATTCCATCCCTGAATACATTCCACACCCCTCCACCCTCCCTCTTATCTTAGCACCTCCTGGATGACGGGTCATCCCTGCACCTTGTCCACTGCCCTGGGTCAGAAGCAGTGTCGCAAGACACAGCACATCCACAGCAAGGCCGCTTCATTAAATCGGCGACCCCCCCTCTCCGTCCCCCCCATGCATAAAAGGAGAAGACGGGGAGAAATCCCTTCGGGTTGCGTCAAATTTTGCTCACACATACTACCTCACCCCCCATTCTCCCGCCCATTCCACCTCATGCATCACAACATCATCCATATACAACCATTCTCCATTCACCCCTATCTTCTGTCCTCTCCCGTCCTTCCTCAACAGACATTCCCCTCTTCCCCAAAGCCCTCTTCACCCCATCCATTCACCTCATCCTAGGACGTCCCCTCATGTTCACTCCCTCCACATCTGCCTTCAATACCTCTTTTACTAGTCTTTCTTCACTCATTCTTTCCATGTGTCCAAACCATCCTAATACTCTTTCATCAACCCTATCTCCCAACTCCCTTTCCACCCCCGTTCTTCTCCTCACCTCCTCATTTCTCACTCTATCTAGCCTAGTAACCCCCATCATTCTTCTCAGACACCTCATCTCAAACACATTCAAACTCCTTCTCTCTTCCTCTCTTATGTTCCATGTTTCTGCCCCATACAGTGCTGTTGGCACAATCACTCCTTCATACAGTCTCCTCTTAGCATCTATTCCCAAATGTCTATTCCTCATTACACTCTTTAATCCACCAAGGCATTTACTCGCTTCTCTCAATCTACATTTTACCTCCACCTTCACTCCACCTTTTCCTGCCACATTTGCACCCAAGTATCTAAAACTATCCACTTCCTCCAGTCGCTCTCCCTTAATGCTCACTTCCAGTCTACTGCCACTTTCACCCCTTGTACATCTCATCACCTTACTTTTACCCACATTTATCTTTAGCTTTCTTCTATCACATACTCTCCCAACTCTGCCACCAACTTCCTCAATCCCTCATCCAATCCTGCCACAAGCGCAGTGTCGCCCGCAAACAACAGCTGGCTCACCTCCCACTTTTCTTCATTTTCCGCAACCATCTCCAATCCCTGACCCACTACCTTTGCATTTACCTCATGCACTACCCCATCCATGTATAAGTTGAACAGCCAGAGCGACATAACGCATCCTTGACGAAGTCCCACCTTTACCTCGAACCACTCACTCTCTCCATTTCTAATCCTGACACAAGCTCTACTACTCTCATAAAAACTCTTGACAGCTCCTAGAAGCTTTCCTCCTATCCCATATATCTGCATAACCTCCCACAGTGCCTTTCTGTCTACCCTATCGTAAGCCTTTTCCAGATCCATAAAAGCCCAAAAAACATCCTTCCCCTTTCCTATAGCTTTCTCACATATTTGTCCTACCACAAAGATCTGATCTATACAACCTCTACCTGTCCTAAATCCACACTTTTCCTCACCAATTACTCCCTCTGTTCCTCTCCTAATCCTCTCAATCAAGATCCTCCCATAAGCCTTCCCAACTGCATTTAACAAGCTAATCCCTCTGAAACTACTACATTCACAGTTGTCCCTTTTTCCCTTGTAAAGTGGAACTATACAGGCACTCCTCCAGTCCTCCAGCACTCTACCCTCTCTCCAGCAAATATTAACTAACCTCACCAGCCAGTCCACCATCACTGTACCTCCTTTTTTTTTTAGACATTCTGCATGGCATCCATCCAGACCAGATGCCTTACCTGCTTTCATCACCTTAACAACTGCCTTCACTTCATCCTTCCTTATTTCTCCTCCATTTCCCTCACTCATCACTCTCATTTTCCACTGCAACTATCTTTCCCTCTCTATCCTCCTTCACATTTAGCAACTCCCTAAAATATTCTGCCCATCTTCCCCTTACTGCCTTCTCTTCCATTATCATCTTCTCTACTTGATTCGCCTCCTCTTCCTCTCTTAATTTCTTTCCAAAACATCTTTTTATTACTTTCAAGATTTTCTGTCATACTCTTACCCCATTTCACATCTGCTCTCCTCTTTGCCTCCTTTACCTTTTGCTTTACTTCTCTTTTCTTTTCTTTGTACCTCTCATATGACTCCCTCGTCCTATTTTGTAACCAATCTGTGAAAGCTCGCTTCTTCTCTTCTACAACTTTCTTTGTTTCCTCATCCCACCATTCACTACCCTTCCTTCTATTTCCTCCTGTCCTTCTTGTTCCACACACCATCCTTGCACACTTTGTGACTCCCTCCTTGAACCATCACCATTCCTCCTCCACACCTAGCTCTACTCTATCCTTCACTCCCTCCCACTCCTCTCTCAGCTTCTTCTTGTACTCCTTCTCCTTTTCCTTTTCATTTAAAGAGTTCACTCTAAGCACCTCCCTACCTTTTGTCCCTTTCCTCTTTCTCCATCTATCCTCCACTCTCAACTTACCTTCCACCAAAGAATGATCTGATATTCCCCCACCCTCTCCCCTTAGCACATGTACATCCTTAACTCTTCCTATCATAATCCTATTTACCACTACATAATCCATCAACGCTCTATCTACCACCCTTCCATCTACCACCCTCTCCCATGTATACTTATGCTTGACTTTCTTCCGAAACACTGTATTTGCTATCATCAACTCTCTTTCTAGACACATTTCCACCATCAACTCTCCACTACGATTCTTTCCTGGAACTCCACATACATATATATATATATATATATATATATATATATATGTATATGCATGTATGTATATATATAATATATATATATATATATATATATATATATATATATATACTGTATGCATCTATGTACTAAAACAAAATTAAAGGGAATATGAATTCTTTGCTTAGACATCAGTATGGAAGCAAATGGGTGGAAGAGGAGGAGGAAAGGAAGGCCGCTCAACTCGGACACTCCAGATTGTGTTCTTCCCTTCTGGCATCAGCTTCTCCCATTTGCTCAACTGTATACTCTTTTCACTTGTCACGAGGTCATCTCCATTTGTATCATTCTATCGTCCTCTTATCCTTCTTTCTTCATCGCTTCCTCATGCCCCTTTTTCTCTTGACTCTCCTAGATTCTTTGTTTTTTCTTTCTTTCTCCTCCTTAAATCTCTCCCATGTTGTGTACTTTTTGTTCGTTCGTTTTTTTTCTATTTTCAAATTTTCACGTCATGCTTGACCCTTTTTCATCCTTTGTCCCCCTTCTCTTTCTTTTCCTCCAACTGTGTCTCGTTCATTCTTTCTTTTTCTAACGCCCTCTTCCTCCTCCTCTCCTCGCGTCTTCCTTCCTCTTCACCTCACTTTTACATTTCCCACTACTCGTTTCTTCCTAAAGCTTATCCTTTTTTCCAATCTTCCTTTCTCCAACACAGCCTCCCCTTTCTCCACCACGATCCCCGTCTTCTCCCCCCCTCCATGCGCCACATTCTTCGGCTCCCACTTCGCCACCACCATCCCATACACTCACACCCACCCACCCACCCACCCCCGCCCCGCCCCCATCACCATCATAGTTCCTTATCATATCAAGTCAATCATAAGAGAGGGCAGCTCTCGTTGTTGGGGTCGGTGTTGGAGAAGGGTGATAGAGGGAGGCGAATACAAAGGAGAGCAGCGGGAGAAGAGGAAATGGACAGGGAGGAAGAAGAAGGGAGAGGAGAGGGAGGAAATAGATAGGGAGGCAGAAGACGAAGGAGGAAGAGAGTAAAGTAAATGGAAGGGAGATGAGGGAAGATTGGAGGGAGAAAAGGAAAGGGAAAGAGAGGAGGGAAGAGGAGAGGGGAATAAAGGAAGAGAAATGGACAACAGGGAACAGTTGAGGGAAAAAAGTAAAAGAGAAGTAGAGGAGGGAAAGGGGTAAGGAAGAGATAGAAGAGGGAGAGGAAAGGGGAGTGTAGAGAAAGGGACGGGGGAAGAGGGGGAGGCAAGGAGAGAAGATAACGGGAAAAAGAGGAGGAGAGAGGAGATGGAAAAAGAAGGGAGAAATGGTGAGAAGAGAAGAGTGAACGTGATAAAGAGGAGAAAGAAGAGTAAAAGAAGAAGGTAGGAAGGCAGAGGAAAGCAAGGAGGGGACGAGAGAGAGAGAGAGAGAGAGAAAGAGAGAGAGAGAGAGAGAGAGAGAGAGAGAGAGAGAGAGAGAGAGAGAGAGAGAGAGAGAGAGAGATAGAATGAGAGAGAGGGGGAGAAAGAGAGGTAGAGGCAGTGAAGAACAAAATTCATTCCGTCCCTCACCATACTGAAGAGGTACTCTATAGATAAAAGGATAAATTTAGTGTGCTTATTTCACCACCTATTTCCACTTTTCCTACTCCTCCTCCCCTCCTCCTCCTCCTCTCCTCCTCCTTCTCCTCTCCTCCTCCTCCTATTCCTACTCCTCCCTCTCCTTCTCTTTCATCCTCATCCTCCTCCACCAGCGACGACCGTTACTACCACCAGTGCACCTATCAACAGCACAACTACTACTATTACCACCAACACCACCACAATTACCACCACCACCAACACCCCCGTCCTCCTCCTCTTCCTCTTCCACCTCCTTCACCTCCTCCTCCTCCTCCTCAATTGCCCGACCTCACTGATGACTCTTGGTCAAAGGCACCTCTGTCTTCGCCATCTCCTCGGGACTCGTTTCTCCGGAAGACCTCATCTTCACTCTTTGTCTCGTCACTCGTAGCCACTGCAACTTCCCAAGTCGCTATTCTCTCTCTCTCTCTCTCTCTCTCTCTCTCTCTCTCTCTATATATATATATATATATATATATATATATATATATATACATATATATATCTATACATATATATATATACATATATACATACATTTACATATACATATACATATACATATACATATACATATACATATTATACATATACATATACATATACATATACATATACGAGTACATGCTGAATACCACAGGGAAAAGAAAAATTCTTGGAATCCGAGCGCTTTCGTGATATTTGTTCACATCTTCAAGGATTACATTCTATCATAATCCTTGAAGATGTGAACAAATATCCCGATAGCTCTCAGATTCCAAGAATTTTTCTTTTCGCTGTGTTTTTCAGCATATAGGTGTAGTCACGTGTGATTTGTGATACTTGTGCATATATATATATATATATATATATATATATATGTATATATATATATATATATATATATAAATATATATTATACATATATGTACATATATATACATATATCTTTATGTATATATATATATGTATATATATACATATATATATATACATATATATATGTATCTATACATATATAATATACATACATACATATATATATATACATATATATATATGCATATATGTATGCATATGTATACATACATATATATATATATATATATGTATATATATACATATATATATATATATATTCATGTATATATATACATATACATATATATATATATATGTATACGAGTATATATATATATATATATATATATATTCTCTCTCTCTCTCTCTCTCTCTCTCTCTCTCTCTCTTTCAATCGATCCTATTCTCATTTTCCTCCATTTTTTCCTTTTTCGTGCTCCTCTACCTCTTTCTCCTCTTCCTCCTCCTCCTCCTTCTCCTTTTCCTCCTCATTATCATTTGCTTTCTCCTCCTCCTCCTCCTCGCGCTATTTTTCCTACTCTGACTTGACATAATCCTCCTGCTCCTGTTCGTCCTCCGAAAACTCCTACTACTACTCTTAATCTAAATCCACCTACTCCTCCTCTACCTAATCCTAATCCTCTTTCTCCTGCTACTCCTCTTTCCTCCTCCCCCAGAATCAACTCTTCCTCCTCCACCTCTTCTTCTTCCTCCTCTTTCCTCCTCCCCAGAATTTCCCTTCCTCCTCCTCCTCCTCCTCCTCCTCCTCTTCTTCCTCCTGCTCCTCCTCTTTCCTCCTCTCCCAGAATCACTTCCTCCTCTTCTTCTTCTTCCTCCTCCTGCTCCTCCTTCCTCCTCCTCCATAATCACCTCCGCCTCCTCCTCCTCCTCCTCCTTTTCTTCCTCCTCCTCCTCCTCACCCTCCTCTTCACCCTTGTCCACATCTTTATGTTCTTCCGCCCTCCACCTCTACTTCCTACTCCTGCTTCAACTTCTTCCTCCAGTTCCTACTTCGTCTTCAACCTCTCCCTCCACTCTCTTCCTCCTCGGCACTCCCTCTCCTCCTTTCTACTCCAACCTCCTCTCCCAACCTCCATCCGGCACTCCTCTCCTCTCGTCATCACCTCTTTCCTCTTCTGTCCTCGTACTCCACTTTACTTCCTGTCCCTCCCCATCTCCCTCCCTTGCGTCATCAGTATCATCATTTCCATCATCGTTATTATCTTAATCATTATCATCGTCATCTTCATCATCGTCGTCGTCGTCGTCGTTATCGTCATCATCATCATCATCGTCGTCGTCGCCGTCGTCGTCGTCATCATCGTCGTTATCATCATCATCATCATCATCATCATCATCATCATCATCACCACCACCACCACCACCACCACCACCACCACCACCATCATCATCATCATCATCTCTACCATCATTATCTCTCCAGTGCTTCTTATCTCCTCCATATCTCCCTTTCTTTTCCGGATTCTCGTTTGTCTTATCTTCCTCTTTCACATTCCCCTCTATCATTCTTTCTCTCGGTCTCCTTGCCCTTATTTCTCTTGTCCTTCTACTTTGTGCCCTCGACTCATATCGGTTCTGACACCTCCTCTACCACCCTCCCCTCCCCCTCCGACCCCTCCGACCCCCCTTATCTCTTCCTCCCCCTCCCCTCCCCCTCCCCTCCCCCTCCTCCTCCCCCGTCCCACCACCACCTCCTAAGTTCCCCACACTTGGCCACGGTCCTCCTGTCTCCTGCCATACTCGACGCTTTCCGCCCCATTGGGTCTTGCTCCTCGCCTAAGCCCCCCGACCCCACCACCACCATCTCCATCTCCACCACCACTACTTTCACCACCACCTCCACCATTACCATCTCCACCATCACCACCATCAACCCCACCACCACCATCTCCATCTCCACCACCACTACTTCCACCACCACCTCCACCATCACCATTTCCACCATCACCACAATCAACCCCACCACCACCATCTCTATCTCCACCATCACCACCATCAACCCCACCACCATCATCTCCATCTCCACCACCACTACTTTCACCACCACCTCCACCATCACCATCTCCACCATCATCACCACCTCCATCATCGCTACCTCCAACATCACCACCTCCAACACTACTACTTCCGTCATTACCAACACCATCATCATCATCAGCAGCAGCAGCAGCACCAACACCATTACCATCAGCACCACCTACTTACAGGACCATACTACCACCATCAACAACTTCATCACCACCACCGTAAACATCTTTATTAACACCATCACCACCATTACCATCAACGATCACCACAACCTCCAGTACCAACCACTACCAGTACTTCTGTCATCACCACCTGCACCAACACCTCCATTACCAACATCATCAACAACACCCCTACTATCACCCCAATCACCAACAGCCCCAGCAACACCACCGACACCCCCACTATCACTACCCCTACTACCACCACCACCATCATAATTTATCTCACCGTTACCATCATCACCGCCACCACCACCAGCTCGAACCCCGAACCCACCACACTCATCACTATCACCACCACCACCCATCACAATCACCAGTATTTCACCCCACCCCCCTTCCCACCACCACCCAGCCTTGGTCATGTCGTCCTTCCTCACATCCTCATCTCTATTCATGTCGCCCTCACGTCCTCCTCCTCCTCCTCCTCCTCCTCCTCCTCTTCTGTCTCTTGCTCTTCATTGCCTTCCTCGTCTCCTTCCTCTGCTTCTCTTCTTCTCCCTCGTCCACATTCTCTTGTTCTATGTTAATGATGTCATCGTAACCTGATATACACATTCTTGGTACCCCAGCTTTTGTTTGTTATACATTTGTTTATCTATTGATTTATTTATTCATTTATTATTTTACTTATTCATTCATTGTATAGAAAATGGGGCAGTGTGTATAATAAGAACAAGAACATAAGAAATCTGAATATCATCGTTTCGAAACATTAATAAACGAATAGATAGAGGAATAAATGGATAAATAAATGAATATACATAAAGGCATAACCTTAAATTTTTCGTTGTTTTTCTGATTTTTCCTTGACATCCTTGGAACCATACCGGTGAGAGGATGTAATGTGTATGTGTGTGTGTGTGTGTGTGTGTGTGTGTGTGTGTGTGTGTGTGTGTGTGTGTGTGTGTGTTTATGCATGTGTGTGGTTATGTATATATGTATATATATATATATATTATTGAATTAACACACTTGCCAAATAGCCTGGCGAAAAAATCAAGTCGAATCGATCAGGGGCAGAATCGATAGAGACACAGTAATAGAAGAGAACGAAAATGAAGAGAGGACTAAAGGGCCATTTACACGGTCAAACAGTTCTGACAAACCCGGTTAGTCAGAGAAGTGTTTACAGTTATGTTTGACCGTGTGAATGGGGTATTTGGTCGTCAAACACGTTTGTCGAACGTGTTTGACAACCAAATACCCTATTCACACGGTCAAACATCACTTCAAACACTTGTTTGACAAACCGGGTTTGTCAAACCGTTTGGCCGTCTAAATGCCCCTTTACAGTAAAATAAGAAATAGATATGTGTGTGTGTGTGTGTGTGTGTGTGTGTGTGTGTGTGTGTGTGTGTGTGTGTGTGTGTGTGTGTGTGTGTGTGTATTTGTTTAAAAGTAGATATTTTGTATTCTTAAAGTTATGTGTCAATTCTGATCATTTAGAATACCCAGTTTGTAGAATATAAGAGCAGATTGGTTGGGGAGTATTGGTGGTAAATGCAATAAGAATATATCTCAATAGGATAGGATAAATTTATACTCCTGTTTTTTGCATCGGATTGTGAAAACACAAACGGGTATTCAGGACTACAACTGGCGAGCCCCCAGCGAAACCATCAAGGGTGAAGCCCGATGTTCGTGTGTGTGTGTGTATGTGTGTGTGTGTGTATGTGTGTGTGTGTGTGTGTGTGTGTGTGTGTGTGTGTGTGTGTGTTTTGTTAAAAAATCAGCGATTCTACCCTAAAATCAGTGACCCCAAACTGTGACATACCGGACCCCGCCTATCCCTCGCCCTCTCTCTCTCAGTAAAGGAACATGTAAAGCCCATGCACAGGAGGTGGGCGGATAACTGATGAATCTGTCGGAGTCTGCGAGTCTATCGAGGTCCGTCAGAGTCTGTAGGAATCTGATGGATTCTGTCGGGTACCTTCCTGTTCTTTCAGAGGGACGAATCTTTGCAAAGATTTTTTTTCACCTTAGAGAAGAGTCTGAAGGAATTTCCATGCTGCTAAAGGCTGCTCATTGCGCAGCCAAGCCCCCGAAGAGGCAGGTCTGAAGTTTCGAAAATTACGGATACCAGAAACTTTTACTTATGTTCTATGGGTATATTTGCGGAAGACGTTCTTCGGTTACAGCGAAGAGGAGAGGATCTCTATGCTTGAAGCTCACCAGGAGACGTAACCTGAAAATGTGTTTCAGGATTAAGATCTTTTAATAGGTTTCAGGTGAGGTTACCGACGAGATGAAGATGATTTCGGAAACAAAAGAAAAATTTAAAAAGAAATTCAACGTGGCGAAGAAAGAAATTCAAGAGTATTTACAAGACGTTCCATGCCAGCTTATATTTGACATTCACCACAGAGCTGCCTATGGAGCAATTAAAAAAAAACAGACGCTGAAGTTGAAGGGTCGTTTACCACAAACAAATGTTGCTACGGAATAAAAGTTCAATGAAACGAACAAAATCTGTTATACATTTCTTCGTATCAGATTGTGAAAAACGCGGAAATTATTTGCAGCCGCTGGCTGCTTTGGCTGAAAGCCGAGCCCCTGACTTGGCCTGGTTGGCGAAGCCCGATGTTTGTAAATTAAAAAAGAAATAGAAAGATAGATAGATATATAAAGGGAGAGAGAGAGAGAGAGAGAGAGAGAGAGACAGAGAGAGAAAGAGAGAGAGAGAAAGAGAGAGAAAGAGAGAAGGGTACGTATAAGTTTCTCATCTATTAATGTAATAGATGTAGCTTTGACACCTTCCATACTGAAAGGGTACCTTCAGGCCGAACTCTTTGACCCATCCTTCTTCTTCTCCTCTCTCTCCCTCTCTTCCTCCACCTCTTTCTCTACCACCGCCCACTCCTCTTCCTCTTACTCCTCCTTTTTCTCTTCCTCCTCGTCTTACTCCTCCTCTTTCTTCTCTTCTTCGTCCATTTATTTCTCGCCCTCATTCAGTTTCACCTCTCACTCCTTTTTCTCTTCCTCCTCCTCTTCTTCCTTGACTTCCTTTATCTGTTACTGCTTCTCCTCTTTTTTTCTCTTCCTCTTTCTGTTCCCCCTCTTCCCATCCCCGTCTTCCTCCTCCTGCTCCTCCTTGATCTTCCTCCCCGATCCTCACGGACTTCTTCCCGGCCCGCCACCTCCCCTTATTCCTCCTGTTTCTGCTTCCGCTTGTCGATCTCGACCGGCGTCTCCCGATGCAGAGACTACGCTCCCCATCCGTTTCATCCGTTTTTGCCGTCTCTCCCCACGTTTTGAATGCGCTCCTCCTTCTCCTCCTCCTCCACCTCCACCTCCTTCTCCTCCTGTTCCTCCTCTTCCTCCTCCTCCTTCATATCATCATCATCATCATCATCATCATCATCATCATCATCATCATCATCATCATCATCATCATCATCATCATCATCATCATCATCATCATCATCATCATCATCATCATCATCATCACCACGACCACCACTACCACCACCATCATCATCATCATCATCATCATCATCATCATCATCATCATCATCATCATCATCATCATCATCATCATCATCATCATCATCATCATCATCACCATCATCATCATCATCATCATCATCATCATCATCATCATCATCATCATCATCATCGTCATCATCATCATCACCACCAGCACCACTGTGGAGGAGGATGTTCCCTCACCTGAGTGAAATCGCTCGACGACGGCGGCTAGAAATCACTCAAGGCAAGATGGGCAGGTTTGGGCCATGGCGCTACGTAATAGAGACATATTACAAACTCCGTCAAGACAAACTAGATGGATCTGGAATCACGCTGCTGCGAAAGATAAAAGCAGAACAGAGTTCAAGAAATAAAAATCGGAACGTGTGATTCAGACGTGGTATTTGTCGGCAAAAGGCCCAATGTTGGTTACTGGAAATTTTTCATACGTAGTTACAGGAGATGCAAGACACATCGAAATAAATAATAACAATAACAACAACAACAACACAGCAGCAGCAACAGTAATAAATATGATATTAATGATGATAATAATAGTAATAATAATAATAATAATAATAATAATAATAATAATAATTATATTAATAATAATAATAATAATAATAATAATAATAATAATAACAATAATGATGATAATAATAACAATAATGGTAATAATGATAATAATAATAATAATAATAATAATAATAATAATAATAATAATGATAATAATAATGATAATGATAATAATGATAGATAATATTAACAGTAATAATAATAATGATAATAACAATAATAATAATAATAATAATAATAATAATAATAATAATAATAATAATAATAAAAATAATAATAATAATAATGATAATAATAAGAATAATATTAATAATAGTAAATAATACATACATATACATATACCATGGCTTTTCCCCCTTACAAGGGAAGTAGCCAAAAAGGAAAAGGCATCAAATTATTCCCACCCATTCCATCCCTGAATACATTCCACACCCCTCCACCCTCCCTCTTATCTTAGCACCTCCTGAATGACGGGTCATCCCTGCACCTTGTCCACTGCCCTGGGTCAGAAGCAGTGTCACAAGACACAGCATATCCACAGCAAGGCCGACTCATTAAATCGGCGAACCCCCTCTCCGTCTCCCCATTGCATAGAAGGAGAAGACGGGGAGAAATCCCTTCGGGTTGCGTCAAATTTTGCTCACACATAGTACCTCACCCGCCATCCCCCCGCCCATTCCACCCTCATGCATCACAGCATCCTCATATACAACCATTCTCCATTCACCTCGGTCTTCTGTCCTCTCCTGTCCTTCCTCAACAGACATTCCCCTCTTCCCCAAAGCCCCCTTCACCCCATCCATCCACCTCATCCTAGGACGTCCCCTCATGTTCACTCCCTCCACATCTGCCTTCCATACCTCTTTTACTAGTCTTTCTTCACTCATTCTTTCCATGTGTCCAAACCATTCTAATACTCATTCATCAACCCTATCTCCCAACTCCCTTTCCACACCCGTTCTCCTCCTCACCTCCTCATTTCTCACTCTATCTAGCTTAGTAACCCCCATCATACTTCTTAGACACCTCATCTCAAACACATTCAAATTCTTTCTCTCTTCCTCTCTTATGTTCCATGTTTCTGCCCCATACAGTGCTGTTGGCACAATCACTCCTTCATACAGTCTCCTCTTAGCATCCATTCCCAAATGTCTATTCCTCATTACACTCTTTAATCCACCAAGCCATTTACTCGCTTCTCTCAATCTACATTTTACCTCCACCTTCACTCCACCTTTTCCTGCCACATTTGCACCCAAGTATCTAAAACTATCCACTTCCTCCAGTCGCTCTCCCTTAATGCTCACTTCCAGTCTACTGCCACTTTCACCCCTTGTACATCTCATCACCTTACTTTTACCCACATTTATCTTTAGCTTTCTTCTATTACATACTCTCCCAAACTCTGCCACCAACTTCCTCAATCCCTCCTCCGATCCTGCCACAAACGCAGTATCGTCCGCAAACAACAGCTGGCTCACCTCCCACTTTTCTCCATTTTCCCCAACCATCTCCAATCCCTGACCCGCTACCCTTGCATTTACCTCTC
>NC_134800.1:29546168-29551168 GCF_046742065.1 Oratosquilla oratoria
ATGACAGGTCGGGACATAGATAAGGCTTGAGATTGATCAACGAGTGGGGAGGAGGAGGAGGAGGAGGAGTGAGCTTCGAGCATGACGACATCATCGAGGATCAGCTGGCTTTGATCGAGGCAAATTATGGCCTTCCCCAGTTCTCCCTGCCTGCCTGCTTACCTGCCTTACCGCATGCATCTACCTACTTCTTTAGCTACCGGCCTCTGCCTTCCTGCCTGCCGGTCTGCCTGACATGCCCATCTTCTTGCCCGACTCATTCTTTCTTTGAAGTCCTGCTTGCATGAAGAGTCTTTAAACATATATATATATATATATATATATATATATATATATATATATATATATATATGTATATATATATATATATATATATATATATATATATATATATATATATATATATATATATATATATATATATATGCACAGTTGACTTCACTTCTAGGTACTCCAGTTGCTGATTCCTTCAAGGGACCTCTAGGAGGTCGTATCTCTTCGGGTCGTAAACTTACGACGTGGAAGCGTTCCTTACGACCTTGTTGTCGTCCTCACATCGTTTCTTTTGCCTTCGTAGACGACGACGTCAGACGCTGTGGTACTTGGAAGTGAAGGGAGCTCTACCTGCTGGCTTTCCAGCCCGTCCCACAGCCTGCCTTAATGTCGAAACGATATAAGGGATGAACGGAAAAAGACTAAGTCTAGTCAGGAATATTAATGTGTGGTCAAAGGAGAAGGAGAAAAAGGAAGAGGAGGAGGGAGAAGGAGGACAGAAACTGAACAAAAGGAAGAAGAAAAAGAACTGAAAATGAATATGAGGAGTAAGAAAGAAAAGAAAAGAACATGAAGATGTCGAAAGCTAAGAGGGAGAAAACATGAAGATGAGTGATACTGTGAACTGGTAGAAGAGTGAATGTGAAATCCAATGGTTATTAGTGAAGACTTGAGACAAATAGAGGTAGGAGGGGATAAAAGGGCGCAGTGTGTACATTTTCAGCAATAACTACCGCTTTTATCCTCTGGGACAGCATTGCACTGGAGAGGTGCTGTCATAGAAATAAAGTAGAAATTGAAGTAGGGTTGCTGAATTATTATTTTTTTTTTTAAGTGGATTAGTCTTCACTAAAAGAGAATGTTGTTGAGTGACTTAGCCTGGAGGTGTGTCACTAAATTTCCTAAAATGTTGTCTGCATAAGTCAGAGGGAATATCAACGGTGTGAGTGAATTAAAAGAAGAGTAAGAGTGGTTGGTGAGCTAGAATAACATAGAAAAAATACATAGATAAAAAATATTCGTAATTTCCAGGAAAATGTGGAAATGGGTGTAGGTGATAGTTGAGGGCCAAAGAGAGTAAAAGAGATTCGAGAGAAAATAAAGAGGCGAAGAGAGAATGAGGGCCACAGGTGTTGTGGAAGTCGGGGTGAGGGAGTTGGAACTATTTCCTCGTTAGGAGGAGGACATGAGGGAATTATGGGAATGTGGGAGATGGACAGAAGAAGATGAGATGAAGTGAAGATGTTTGGAGTGAAGATGCATTGGCTCCCTCTATGTAGAAAATGGAAGAAGTTTTGTGCCCTGGATGGAAAGCAAGGAAAAACAATCTCGATAAACTCGTAATCAGCCACCCGCCAGAGCAATTAAATATAGCACAGTTCAAAGATTTTTAGATTCCACTTGGATAAACAGTAAAAAAAAAATGCGGTTATTATTTTTTTTTCAGCTTGGCTGCTTTGGTGTTTGTTGACTTCTTTATTTATCTTTTTTCTTCATCCAACTTGCTGAAACCACAGCCAGAGTGACTTAGGTAAGCTACCCCCCCCCCCCAAAAAAAAAAAAAAAAACTTAGGGGATGGCACAAGATCACACACATCATCAGCTATTATAAATCATACGGTCAGAGGACATAGGGTCGAAAGTTTGTTTCTTCCTTTTGGCCACTAAGGGGGAAAAGGTCTGCAGTAGGCCAGAACTTACGCTCTGGTACAGGGAGGTAGGGAGAGTATGGCGGGCTTTAGGCAAAGCGATTACGTTCGATAAAGTTCAATTTAAATTTCAAAGCCTCAGAACTTAGATAATATACCTCCATGGGAAACTTCATGTCTACCTAGGGTTTACTAGATCATGTTTACCTTTCCTCACGTCTTCTGTTAACAGGTTTTCTAATATATAATCCAATCTGGATTATTTTCAAATTTGTATTCGCTTTTGGATGTGATTCTGTAGTTGATGGAGCTTGGATGAATCCGAACAGGGTTTAGGTATGCAAAGGATATGTCACGAAATGGTAAGATTTAATGCAATAGGAAATACATTAAGTCTGTGTTCAGAATATGTGGAGGCAGATGACATGTTAAGGAGAGCCAGGATCCCATATACTCATCTATTTATTGATATATTTATTTATTATTTTTTGTGTATCTATTTTTTTTTTCATTTTTTTTTCATGGACCTATCCACACCTATCTGTTTCAACTCTTACACTCATCTATCCTGACCTCAACTACCTCTACCATCCACCCACCACCTACCCTCCACCCCACCTACCCTCCAACCCCACCTACTCTCCACCTTCACCTACCCTCCACCACTCCAGCCCCCACCTACCCTACCCCACCTACCCTACCCCACCTACCCTACCCCACCTACCCTACCCCACCTACCCTACCCCACCTACCCTACCCCACCTACCCTACCCCACCTACCCTACCCCACCTACCCTACCCCACCTACCCTACCCCACCTACACCCAAACCTACCTACCTCCAGGCCCATCTACCCCCAACCCCAACCCATCTCTACTTACCCCATTCCACCTATCTCCAGGGCTATCTACCTCCAGCCCCACCTATCCTCACCCCCACCTACCCCATACCACCTCCACCTAACTCCCTCCATCCCCACCTGTCCCCATCCTACCCCCATCTACCAAATAGTTTGACCCGGAAACCAGGAGCAGGACATGAACATTGGGGCAGCTCAGGAATAAGAGGAGAGTAGGAATGGGGAGTAGGAGGCGGGGGATGACAAAGAGGATGAGGGGTGTGTAGGATGGGAAAGGAGGCAGAGGAGAAGGAGAGGAGGAAATGGAGGAGGATCACGTGGAGGAGTAAGAGGAGGAGAAGAAGGAGGAAGAGGATATTGAGTCAATGGAACGAAAGTAAATGAGAGGAGGGACTGAAGGAGGATAGAGAGTGGAAAAATGAAGAGCAGAAGGAGAAAGAGAGAGAAGAGGTGAAAGAGGATAATTATTGGGCAAAAATAAGGAAGAGGAGGAGATGGAGGAGATGGTAACATAAATAAGGAGGAGGAAGAAATTGAAGAAATGGAAGTGGAGTGTAGGAGGAGGAGGAGGAGGAGACTATCATGAGGAGTAGGAGGAGGTAGGGATGAAGAATGGGGTAGATAAGAAAAAGCGAAGGAGTGAATATGAAGAAGGAGTGAGAAACACAAGTAAAAACGGAAATAAGACGTGCGAAGAAAGGAAAGAGACGAAGAAAGAAGGACCCATGGCATGGAAAACAAAGGGAGATTTTTTATTTTATTGTGCATATTTCCAAAGAGCGGCAACCCCTCCCCCCCCCAAAAAAAAAAAAATAGAACAAAACCAGATGCCCAGACAGAAATGATCGCCAAAGAGTAGATGGGAAGTGAGAAATTAATAAAAAAGAGCGAACAAAAATGGAGAGAAAGAGAGAGAGCGGCTGGGGGAAGGGAAGGGCAAGAACATGGAGAAAACTTGAGAAGAAGAGGGAAGTGTATCATGAAAAGGGGAAAGAGAAGAAGGAGAGGAGAAAGGCAAGTATAATGAATTGGAGGTGAAAAAAAAAGGAAGACGACCAGTTGCATGAGCAGGAAAATCAGGAAGCCAATCAGAAGAAAGAGCTACATGGAGTTACATGAACAAACGTACAGCAACAAACCTATTGGTCCTTCCATAGCTGTCAAGTCCCAAGCTTAATCTAATACCATAAAGATTATAGAGGAGCAAATAATTCTAATAGAGGATTTGTAGTTACATGTCGAGACACTTTTTTGAATATCTCAGCAGTAGAACAATCGACGACGTAGGATGGTAGACCATTTCATATATTAACAACGCGATTGAAGAAGGGGGAAGAGGAGGAGGATGAAGAGGAAGAGAGGGAAGGAATAAGCGCTAGGGTGGAGAAGGAGAAGGAAGGCAGCGATTAGAAGGGAGAGGAGGAGGAGGAGGAGGAGGAGGAAGAGGAGTAGGATAAATAAGACGACCAGAAGAAGGAGGAGGTGGTGGAGCAGGAGGAGGAGGAGGAGGAGGGAGAGGGAGTGGATAGGATCTGAGGGTGAGGCCAAGAAGACGTCATTAAGGCGCAGGAAGGATACTAAGAGGAATCTCCCGGACCTTGTTATCGCCCTGCTAACGGCGCGCCGCTATCGGGAGGAGGCGGAGGCGGGGGCGGGGGCGGAGACGAGAGGAGGGCGGAGGGGGAGGCGAGAGGAGGCGGGTAGAAGAGAGAAGAGAGAGGAACAGACACCCGGGTGAGAAGAGACACTCAGTTGGAGGAGGGTGGGAGGGGGAAGGGGAGGGGGGAGGGGGGAGGTATAGGAAGGAAAGAGATGAAAGAGAGAAGAGGAGAGGAGGATGAGATGAAATGTTGAAGAAAGAGAATATAGTGGAAGGAGGAAACAATGAAAACATGAGAGAAGCAGAGGGTGCATTGCATCGAGTGCAGAGAAGAGGAGGAGGAGGAGGAGAATGACATTTTCGGAGGTGGAGGAGGAAGAAGAGAGGGAGGACCAGGAAATACAGGAAGGAGAAAAGGGAGGAGTGGGAAAGATGTGAAAGAGGAGGGAAAGAAACAGACGAATGAGAGTGTGGAGGAGAGCAGGCAGGATAAAGTGTGTGTGAACGAGAGTGCAGTAAACGGACTTGAAATACCAAAAGTTCTTTTTTTCTTCTTCTTCTTATTTTTCGTTTTCTTATTTTTCTTATTTTTCTTCTTCTTCCTTTTCTTCTTTTTCAT
>NC_134800.1:29566168-29568668 GCF_046742065.1 Oratosquilla oratoria
AGGGTTTCCCAACCTTCGGGGGGGGGGGTGCACACCTGGGAGGGAGAGTGTTTAAAGCTATATTTCATTCTCCCCCCCAAAAAAAATATATATATATATTTTGGTTAGGGTTAAGGGTTAAAGTTAGGTGGGGTATAGTTAGGTTGAGGATTATTCACCAACTCGCAGCAACGCGCGCGTAATTTGGCTAGTATACAGATAAATAGATAAATACGTAACCTCCATTTTATTCAACAGCAGCTGTCAGCTCTTAAAGCTGAAAAATTTACAAAGGTTGGCAGCTTTTATCTAACAAAGGAGGAAGAGCAAAGTTACAAATAGGAATGCGCTGCCTTTGACCTGAGAGAGCAATGTGGCGATGACCCTCCGTCCACGATGTGCTAAGATAGCGAGCAGGGACGAGGAATGGGCTTAGATGGTTGTTGTATGGATGGGTGCCTGCTTTGATTCAACCCCACCCCCT
Organism: Oratosquilla oratoria; assembly: GCF_046742065.1. Lineage (NCBI taxonomy): Eukaryota > Metazoa > Arthropoda > Malacostraca > Stomatopoda > Squillidae > Oratosquilla > Oratosquilla oratoria. The sequence continues at coordinate 29,566,632 of NC_134800.1, forward strand.
ATATGAACGGGGGTGCCCTTTGATATGTATGCATGTATTTATGTGCGTATGTACGTATGTATATATGTATGTATTTATGTACGTATGTATATATATATGTATGTATATATGTATGTATGTATTTATGTATTTATGTATGCATGTATGTATACGTGCATGTATGTATATACGTATGTATATATGTATGTATGTATGAATGTTTACGTTTGTATGTATACATGTATGTATGTATTATGAACGCATTCGTGCCTGTATGTATACAGGTATATAGGTATGATGTGTGAGGTTGCTTTGGTGTTGTCATTTTGTGTCGTGCATTTCCGTAACTAGATACATGCGATGCTGCAGTTTATTGTGTTCGGTTTTGCATATAATCGTGTGTTATAGGATTAGTGTGAACCTTTTCGCCAACCACACAGTTAAGGAACACATTAAGCTTCCCGATGAGACGGTGTAATGTGTCACACAGTTCAGCGCGCGTCTGGGAGCCGCGGGGGTGAATTTGGAGTCTGTTCGAACCCCGGCCGCGGCGCAGAGGTTAGGAAGGGCTTCATCCACTCTTAGTAATGGCCATCGACCGCTGCTCACCTCGGACCTGAGGTGACTTGGTGATGTTGTGTATGATATATGGGCTTCCTCCGGATATCGCCAGTGCAGTGGCCTTCCGTGGACACCGTCTCCTGCGCTCATACATGAACAGTTCCGCGCAGCACTACACTACACTACACACACACACACACACACACACACACACACACACACACACACACACACACACACACAATATATATATATATATATACATATATATACATATATATATATATATATATATATATATATATATATATATAAACAGTATCTAAGGTATCCTCAGTGCGGTTTTTTTTTTTTTAGTCAAAACATTTTCGCTACAACTTATTTTTTTTGCGTTTTCTACAGCTCGTAGTATGTAGCAGATACAGAATGACTTCAAAGGCCGAGTTCGCGATCCTTGCTTTGTGTTTACACCCTCTTAAATTACGACCCTCTTCTCGTCCACCTCCTTTCTTTCCCCCTTTTTTAAGTCTAAGCAGAGTGGCGGAGGAGGGGTTAGGAGGAAGAAAACCCAGGAGGACAGAAATAGAAAAGAGTGAAAGACGTCGGAGATGGTCATCCTCCTGGAGCCACCCGTCTTGTCATGCCGCCAAAAGCTCATCTCCATTCGAAGCCGATGCCCCAAGGAACGGACACTCGGTCATTGGACTGAGTTCAAGTTGTCACTTTATAAACCTCTTTATTAACCTTAGTTGTACTTCCCCCCCCTTTCATGAATGTATTTGTTTATTCGTTTATTTATTAATTTTGTTTATTCATTGATTTATTCGTGTTTATTTATCTTTTTGTTTATTTGTTTATTCACTTATTTGTGAATTTTGTGTGTTCGTCTATTAATTTATTTATAGATATATTTATTTATTCATTTATTTATTTATCTATTCATTCGTTCATTTATTTAATCATTCATTTGTTTTTCTATTTATCTATTTAATCTATTCGTATATCTATATATCTATTTATTAATTGATTTATCTATCTAACTTCTAATGTATTCATTCATTCACTTATTCATGCATAGCTCTCTGAATACACATATGAACCCAAGTTGAAGTCCACCTGGCCCAGAGAGAACATATATACCTCCGTAGACAATGCCCAGACACCATGATTCCATACTGACTAACCTGTATGAGTTTATAAACTAGATTAATGGGGTTCTCCTTGATTGCGAACGAATGGTGAAGACCTCATACCAGGAGGTATTGTGCTGCATCCCACGACGTCACCTTTTCCCTTTGTACTCGGAGAGCCAAAACAAGTGAAAGTAGCTGGTGCCCGATAGGGATCGAGTCAGGGTTTGTATACTGAGAAAAGAGCGTGAGTCTTAGCATTCCAGAGGGAACTATGTGTAAAGGTGTTTCTTTTTGTTAAGAATTAAAAAAATCGGAAGAAATTTCTTATATTTGGAAAGGAAGCGCCTTTAGAAAAGATGCCAAG
>NC_134800.1:29573668-29581168 GCF_046742065.1 Oratosquilla oratoria
AGCTAGCTTCCATTCTCTTGGGACATCTCCGGATATGATGGATTTCTTGAAAATAATTTCTAATGGAACAACAATCTCATTTTTCATTTCCTTTAAGATTCTTGGATGCCAACCGTCAGGCCCTGGTGTTTTATTAACTTTGAGTTTGTCTATACACCTTTTAATTTTTTCTTTTGTTATATTTACCGTAGTGAGTAAGTTTACCCCAGACTTTTCACAGGTTTCAGTTTGGAATTCACTTTGAGGTGTGTGTGTGTGTGTGTGTGTGTGTGTGTGTGTGTGTGTGTGTGTGTGTGTGTGTGTGTGTATACTGTATATTGTAATGTTTTCTAAGTCTTTGGAAGAACTGAGTCGCCGTGAGACCATACGTAAGATACGGTCCAATCTGGAGCGTATTGATGCAATGCAGCCCAATGTCACCAAAACTGTTGTGTCATAGATGGAGGAGGGGGATAAATAAATAAGTGGATAAATAGATGAACGCAGGGCTTGAGTGAAGGAAAGCACTGTGGCCTAATACGACTCTATGATAACCTGTGAAGGTGAGGAGGCTACGCCAGGAGGCGCGTAGCTGCGTCCGGGGCCCTATGCTCTTAAGGGACCGTTTGGGCAGGTAACAGTTACTGCTGGTAGTCGAAGAGGAGTGCGGGATTCGAACCCACAGCTAACCGACTGCGAGAATTGTAGGCTTGTGGAAGTAACGAATTATCTTCTACGAGGACTAGTTTGAACACCGAGGCGCTATTTTTTGTAGAAGTTACAAATAGGTGAGAAGATAAATTGTATATGACAGCAATGGTTTACGTGTAGTGACATTGTGTGTGAGTGTGTGTGTGTGTTTGTGTGCGTGCGTGTGTGTGTGTGTTGTGTTGTGTGTGTGTGTGTGTGTGTGTGTGTGTGTGTGTGTGTGTGCGTGTGTGTGCGTGTGTGTGTGCGTGCTCGCGCTCTGGAATCTATACGCCTCCATTTGTTCGTGGCTACCCTCTTTATTATAATGGGAGATGGGTTTTTGGTATATGTACCCTTATGTATTTGTTCAAGACATTTTTTCATTATTATTATGACCCTTTGTCAGTAGTAAAAGTTTTTTCCTTCGTTGCTGATTCGACTACGTAAATCAATGACGTCACACGTCCACGTCACAGAGCGTCACACGCATCCTCGCCATTACCGTTGCCTGTCACGCCTGTCTCTCTTACCGTCCGTCACGCACCGTACTGTCACCCCCGCCCCCTTGCTATCACCCCGTCCTCACCCCCGCCCCTCCCCAGCCCGTCACCTGGGCTTTCCCGTCAATGAGCTGTGACGTCATCATGTCACCTTGACAGAGGGTTCTAGGTGGGTTCTAGCAATTGAAAAATATATCGGCAGGCTGCAGCTAGAATTAATTATGATATAAAGTACAAAGAAAATTCTTATCTTAGAATTATGATATAAAATACAAAGAAAATTCTTATCTTCGAATTATGATATAAAGTACAAAGAACATTCTTATCTTTGATGATTACCACAGATCCTAATCTTATGTGTACCTCGTTCTTCGAGTATATTTATTTTTCATTATCTTTATCATCCTCCACCATCTCCATTGTGTGGGGTGCTATCTCTATCACTCTATCACTCCACAGGACCGTGTCTTCAACCTATTAGACCACAGGTTCTCTTCACAGCTGAATAAAATCGTCTGAAGGCAAATGTGATAAAAAAGAGACAAGGATGAGCATTGGGGCTCTCATGACATTTGGAATTACATTATTATTTATTAATTTATCTGTTTGTTTGTTTTGTGCGTGTATGTGTTTATTCGTGTATTTGTTTGTTCATTACTTTCTAAGTTTATTTCATTTATTCATATCATGTATTTATTTATTGTTTGTTTGTTTTCGTATTTCCTTCCTTTTGTCCCAACCCTTCTCTTTATCCTTTTTCTTTTCCTCTCCTTTTTCTCTCTCTTGCCTTTTCCATTCTATACTTATTCCTCGTCTCTCATTTTCCTTCCTTCTTTTTTTTCCTTTCCCTCCCTCCCTTCCTCCCTTATACGTTATTTGTTACCCTACATTTTTCTGTAGTGCCCGTTTTCCGTTATTCTTAAATCCTTTTCTTTTTGCTTTTACGCATTTCCATCCATCCCTTCTTCTATGCTTCACTTCCCTGTTACTTCCCCGTTTTTGTCTCCATTCATTCCTACACGTTAACTCCCTTAAACTCCCTTTGCACACTTCCTCGTCCAGTTCTCACCCACTCCTTTCCTATCTTGTCCTGCCTCTTCATCTCTCTCCTCTCCTCTTCTCTTCTCATCTCTTCTCTTTCTCTTCCTCCCCCAATTCTATACTCTCTGTGTCACATCTTCAATTGTTTTCATCCCTCCCTCCTACTCTTCCTTTTATTCACTCCCAACTCTTCCCTCCACTCACTCCCTACTCCTCCCTCTATTTTCCCATACACTCTCTAGATATCAACCTCTCCTCTCTTCCCCTCTTTCCTTTCTCTTTTATCTTTTTCTTCCTTTCAAGCGACCTCCGCCCTCCCACCAGCTCTCTTGATTTCGACATTATTATCCATTTGCCTTCAATATCTCATTGGTGTCATTCCCACAATATATCTCGCCCAAGGCCGCACCGCCGACTCTCTCTCCCTCTCCTTTTGTTATTGCACGCACACATGGGCGAAAACAGCTTCACAACTGATACTATAAGGTACTGTAGCGCTGGGCGTGCGTGTGTGTGTGTGTGTGTGTGTGTGTGTGTGTGTGTGTGTGTGTGTGTGTGTGTGTGTGTGTGTGATTCACCATGGTCTTGGATCACGTATTGGACTCGTGATCAACAGCTACTACCCTCCCGGAAGAGAGCCCAGAGCTCATATATGACCGATCTATGGGTAATGCTGTGACCTTACACGCACACTCACCCCAACTCCCCGCCCACGAGAGTTGGAGTAATGACTCGCAGTGCAGCGATACTGAAATTATTTCAGTCCTGGGCGGGATTCGAACCCGCGCGCGTGTGTGTGTGTGTGTGTTTGTGTGTACTGGGTAGACTCAACGTTCAATACGTTTTCAATCTATTTAGTGGAAAGGAGTCGACTTACGATAAAGTTGTTGTAAAAAAAAAAAAAAAAAATCCCCATGTTGATGATTGGAAAGCTTTGAAGGAAAAATTGCGAGTGCATCCTCCATAAGCAATTCTTTTAGTTATTTCTGAAACTTTATTTTAATCCAGAGGAATACTTTATATAGTTTCATTTTTGTTATGATTTTCATTTGCGACATTTGAAGGCTTTTGAATATGAAGCATTACTGCATTTATGAAATGTCTTTATCTAAACATAAATGCTCGAGTGATTAGCAACATTTTTTGTTTACAAATATGTCTTACTGAAAAGGTGAATATTTAATCTTAGGCACTTAGAAAGTACAATGGCATGAAGATTATGTAAATTGTAGGATCTGTATATGATTATGAACTATGTAGACAATAGAATCTGTTTATAGAAGGATCAATATTGCTTTTTTCACTGCTACTACCAATACTACGTTCACTATACTTCTACTGTTAATATTACTATTATTTCCTATTACTAATGATTATTACTATCATGAAGTTATACTACAACTGTTAGTGATCTCAATAAATGTTATAACAATCAAAGAACCATTTTAAGAGACATTTGTGTTGTCTTGTACATTCCGTCAAATTTCTTTCCCTGCACATTTTCTCTCTTCACTTCTGCTTCCATCCATCCATCCCATCCACTACAGTGCCTCCGCCTCTTTCTTCACTCTCCTTCTCCTCTCTAACACTTTCCTCCACTTCTCTAAGCCCCCTCCCATCCTCTCTCCCTTACTCTTTACCTTCCCCTCCTATCTCCTCCCTTTCTCTTGTCCTCTCTGTTTCTCTTCTTTTCCTTCCTTCCGTCCTTTTTCTTTTTCTGTCTTCCCTTCCTCTCCCCTTCATTTTCCTTCCTTTACCCTCACTTTCCTTTTCTTCCCTTTCTCTCCCTTCTTCTCTTCTCTTCTCTCTCTTCTTCTATCATCCCTTTTTCTACCATCCTTCCTCTTCCCCTCCTTTCTTTTCCCACTCCTCCCACCTCCTTTTTGCCCCTCCCTTTCTTTCCCCTCACCTCCTCTTCCCTCCCATCCTCCCCCATTCACCCTCTTTTTCTCCCACTCTCTCTACCTCCTCTTTCCCTCCCACCTCCTCTCCCATTCACCTCTTCCTTTTTCATTTCCCTTCCTCCTGCCTCGCTCATCCCTCCTCCTCTCCCACTTCCTCCCTCTCTTCCTCCATCTACCCCTCCTTCCCAATCTCTCTGCCTCCATTCTTACTCTACCTCTTCCTCTCCCACTCCTTTCTCCTCTCCCTCTCTCACCTTCTCCTCTTCCACTCATTCCTCCTCTCCCTCTCTCACCTTCTCCTCATCTCCCACTCCTTCCTTTTCTCCTACTCCTTCCTCTCCCACTTCTTCCTACTCTTCCCCTCCCTCTTCCTCCCCAGCTCCCACTTTCCCCTCCTCTCCTAATACCCCTCCTTCTCCACAACTCTTCCCTCCTGCTCTCCCACTCTTCTCTCCTCCTTCTCCTCCTCCTTCTCCTCCTTCTCCTCTTACTCCTCCTCCACAACTCACCCCTACTGCTCTCCCACTCTCCCTTCCTCCTCCTCCTCTTCTTCCTCCTCCTTCTCCTCCTCCTTCTCCTTCTCCTCCTCCTCCTCCTCCTCCTCCTCCTCCTCATACGGCTGAGGCAGACAAAGAAGGCACAGATATCTAAGGTCTCGTTAGTGTATTTCCTAGCGGCGGACTAGCAGCTCCTCGTTGTTTCGCTTCGCCTCGCATCGCATCGCTTTGCCTCACCTTCTCCACGCCTTTCTACCCATCGTGATCATCCCACCCCAGTCCCGTACCATTGCTTCGAACACATGGATCCCATCCAATATTATTTTTGCTCTCTCTCTCTCTCTCTCTCTCTCTCTCTCTCTCTCTCTCTCTCTCTCTCTCTCTCTCTCTCGCTCTCTCTCTCTCTCTCTCTCTCTCTCTTTTCCCCTTTCCCGTCCTCCTGCCCTCTTCCCTCTCTCCTCCATTCCTTTCCCTTTCCCCTCTTCCTTCCCCTCTTCTTTCCCCTCTCCCTCTTCCTTTCCCCTATTCCCTTCCCCTATTCCTTCGCCTTCCCCTCTTTCTTCCCATTCGTCTCCTTTCCTCTTTTCTCCCTTCCCCTCCCTCCCACCCCTCCCTCCCATCCATACTCCTCTTACCCTTCTTTCCCTTTGGCTACACTTTTCATTTACCTTTCCTACCACCTTTTCACTCTCATCCCCCGTCCTTTCCCCCTCCCTCCCTCCCTCCCTCCCTCCCTCCCTCCCTCCCCTCCATTCCTCCCTTACCACCTTCTTTCTTCTTTCCTCACCCTTCCTTTCCACTTCCCCCGTTTTTCCTCATATCTCTTCTCTCCCTCTCACCTCCCACCCTCCCTCCCTTTCCTCCCCACTCTCTCCTTTTCACTACCGCTCCCTCCTTTTCCTTCCTCCTTCCTCTCCTTCCTTGTCCCTCACTCCTCCTCCCTTCCCGTCCCCTTCCCCTTCCCCTCCTTCTTTTTTCCCTCCCCCTTCCCTCCCCCCTCCCTCCCCTTCCTTCCCTTCTCTCCCCTTCCCTCCCTCTCCCTCCTTTTCCTTCCTCCTTCCTCTCCTTCCTTCTTCCTCTCTCCCCGTCCCCTTCCCCTCCCCTCCCCCTCCCTCCCCCTCCCACCCCACCGCCACCACCTCGGACGGCGTACCCATCCCTCCCTACCGCACCATTGACTGCGCCCGGCACCGTAGGCCATAAAAAGAGAATAAAATATGATAAAATTGGGTGGTTCTGGGAGGTGACGGGCATGGCTTGTCCCATTCACGAGTGACGCGGGGAGCAGGAGCAACAGCCAGCGCGGACAAGGCAATTCTCACGAGTAAAATGCAGGCAGGTAGAAGCTAGTAAGGGGTCGGTCGAAATGTGTGTGTGTGTGTGTGTGTGTGTGTGTGTGTGTGTGTGTGTGTGTGTGTGTGTGTGTGTGTGTGTGTGTGTGTGTGTGTGTGTGTGTGTGTGTGTGTGTGTGTGTGTGTGTGTGTGTGTGTGTGTGTGTTTGGGGTGGAGGGAGAGAGACAGAGAGGGGGTTCATGAGAGGGGGAGGGGGATGATGAGAGTGTTGATACCAGCATAGAGGAGAGAGAGAAGAGAGGAGTTGCTTGGAAATAAAAGTATGAAGGAAAGGTAGAGAGTAGAGAGGAAGGGGAAGATTGCCTATGGAAGAGAGAAGAGAGAGGGTTTTTTAGATTTAAGCAAGAGCAAAGTATGTAAGAAAGAAAAGAGAGCAAAACATAAAAGAACGGCAGAGAGTCGATAGGAAGGAGAATTGTTCTTGGGAAAGAGAAGAGAGAGGGTGGCGCAAAGAAGCAGAGCAAGCCCTCATTCACCTAATTCCCGTCGTAATTGGTCATAGAAGAAAGGGGCGTGGCTTGTTTCGCCTAATTGGTAACTATCGTGAGAATAATTGAGAGGCTGTAGAAGAAACAATTAGGAAATGAGATCAGTTAAGGAAAAAGAAAAGCAGCCATGTCTGTATGTATGTGTGTATGAGATCGACAGCTATTTCCCTCCCGGAAGAGAGCTCAGAGCTCATATATGACCGATCTATGGGTAATGCCGTGACCTTACACGCACACACACACACAAAAATCCCCGCCCACGAGAGTTGGAGTAACGACTCGGAGCGCAGCGATATTGAGGTTATTTCAGCTCTGGGCGGGATTCGAAATCAGACCACCGTAGTGGCGGCCGCGAACGCTACCACTGTGCCATCAAGTCGTGTGTGTGTGTGTGTGTGTGTGTGTGTGTGTGTGTGTGTGTGTGTGTGTGTGTGTGTGTGTGTGTGTTTGTGTGTGTGTGTATGTGTGTGTGTGCATGTGTGTGTGTGTGCATGTGTGTGCGTGTGTGTGCGTGCGTGTGCATAGCGTGTGATGTAACGGATGATAAAGACTGCCATGTATGAGAACAATGCGGTTGAAACGGATGAGAAGGTCAGGGGTGGTGGGAGACCGTGACATGGAAACGACGACGGGCGACAGGGCGCAAAGAAACACCGAAATAGGTGAGTTACGGGTCGGATTAGTCACGAGGTCGCCGGAAAAGAATGGCTGAAAGAAAGGGCGAGGAAGGAAGTGACGCCCACTGGGAACGCCGAGGCGCCGCTAAAAGTGGGCGGCGTCGGAAGAAAGGGTGGTGGTAGTGATGGTCATAACAGGGGTGGTAATTCCTTAGCGTTGGTGATAATGGTGGTAGTGGTGGCCGCACCATATTTTCAGCGGCTGTGGTGGTGGTAGAGGTGATGTTGGTTCCTGTTGTGGTGGTAGTTGTGGTGAGGATGGTGGTGGTGGTAGGGGTGATACTGATAGCTATGGTGGTGATAGTGATAGTGGTGGTAGTGATAGTTATGTTGGAAGTGGTGGTGGTAGTAGTGGTTGTTATGTTAGTCAT
>NC_134800.1:29606168-29608668 GCF_046742065.1 Oratosquilla oratoria
CGTCCTCCATACCCGTCTTGCTTTGCTCAGGGGTGTCGAGGTCTTACGCGCACTTTGTAGTTCGGTGTCCCTCTCCTAGGGGCTCGAGAGGTGCCAGGACGCGCTCTTCTTCGTCAGGATGAGGTTGAGTTCCTCAACCTTGAAAGTTCGGATGCTCTTGTTCCTTCTTCAGGATTCATGTTGTTACTTCACGAAGTACTATTGGCCAGTCTTCTTCTTTTATCCTCTTCTTCTTCTTCTTCCTCCTCACCTTCTTCTTCTTCTTCTTCTTCTTCTTCTTTTTCTTCTTCTTCTTCTTCAATTTCTTTTTCTTCTTCTTCATCTTCTTTTCCTTCTTTTTCCTTTCTATCATTTTCTTTTTTCTTTCTCTTTTTTTTTTCTTTGCAAAGGAGTTCCTGTCCCAGGTCCATCATCCTCAATTACATCTTCAGTCTACTCTATTCCTTCCACTTCCTCCTTTACCTCCTTCATGACCTCCATTGTCTCACCTACTCCCTCCTCCATTTCGCCCACTTTCCTCCATTAACTCATCCACCTCCTTCTTTACTTCTGCCTCTTACTTCATGCACTCCACCTTGGCTCATCCGGCCCTCCACTTTCACACTCACTCTATACCTCCAAAGCCTCCAATACCTCTGATACCTTAGGTACCTCTACATTGGTCCCTCTAGCCCTTCTTATATATAGTTTATTATTGTCCACTTATCTCACAGGTTATCATTACTATCTTTATCGATATTCCTTTATCAGCCTCATAACCTCCTGGATCTCTTCTGTTGCCTCCTATACTTCACCACCTGTTTATCCTATTGGTTCTCTATATTAAGTATTCACCTCCTCCTCCCGTTACCTGTTTCCCTTCGGCTTCCCCTTTCCGACTTTTTTCTTCCCCTCCCCATTCCCTTCTCCTTTCACTTAATCTTCATTTTTTCCTCTCCGATTCCCTTTCCTTTCTTCTTCTCCTCATTTCCTTCCCTTTCCCCATCCCCATCACCCCTTCCTTTCAACTACCCTTCCCCTTTCCCTTCTGATTCCGTTTCCTTCTCACTTCCCCTTTCCACTTCCACTCCCCACCTCCCATTTCCCCTTTTCCCTTTCCCCCTCACCGCATCTCGGAGTACTTTCCCCTGTCTTCTTCTACTTCGATCACCGTCAGCCGTCTTCGCCCTCCGCAACTTCCTTTTCCTTTCCGCGAGAGCCTTAAGTCGCCTTCTAAACGCCGATGACCTCCCGCCCTGTGAGTCGCCTGTTTTGCACAACTAAGTATTTGTCGTTTTTCGTTTACTTCCTCTTCTAGTTTCACTCACCCCCTTCCCTCTTCTCCTCCTCCTCTGCATCTTTGTATATTCCTCTACATCTCTTTCCTTCTATATTCCCTTTTCCTCCATTCCATTCCCCTTCCTTTCCTCTCCTTTCCTTTTTTTTCTTTTCTCTTCCCTTTCCTTCTCTTTACCTCCTGTTCCCTCCCATCTTCTCATGTTCTTTTCTTTCCCCTTCATTTTCTCTTCTTTCTTTTTCTCCGCCTCCTATTCCCCAATCTCCTTCCCTTCCCTTCCCCTCCCCTACTTCCCTTCCCATTTTTTAAGGAGCCCTCATGACTTCCCTTCCCTTTCCTTCCTTTCCCCTCATATCTCTTCCTATCCCTTCATTCTTCCCTTCTTTCGACTCTCACGCTCCCCCCCCCCCACCCTTGCCCTGTCTCAACCAGTCCTCTTGACTCGGCCGCACCTAGTTCATATCCTGTGTATGCATACGATTATCATATTCTTGGCGTCTCGTAGTCCTTCACCTCGTCCTCGTCCTCCCCCCCCAACCTACGCCTTCTCCCTCTCCCTCCCTCGCCACCATTAGCCTCTACGACGACACTTCCCCAACACGCTATCTTCAGGTTCTCCATATCACAACCTCTTTCTTAAACCCGCAGTTCTCTTACTACATTTCTTTCTCCCCCGTATACCTCCTCCCCCCCTCCTCCTCCTCCTCCTCCTCCTCCTCCTCCTCCTCCTCCTCCCACTCCTCTTTTTTTCTTCTTTTCTTCCTCCTATTTCTCATCCTGTTCTCCTTCCTCCTTGTCCTTCTCCTTCTCTTCCTCCTCCTCCTCCTCCTCCTCCTACTCCTCCTCCTCTCACTCCTTCTCTTTTTTCTTCTTTTCTTCCTCCTATTTCTCATCCTGTTCTCCTTCCTCCTTGTCCTCCTCCTTCTCTTCCTCCTCCTCCTCCTCCTCCTCCTACTCCTCCTCCTCCTCCTCCTCCTCCTATTACAACTACTCCTCCTCCTACTCCTCCTCCTCCCTGCTGCTGCTTCTACTGCCACTAATAATTCTACTATACTACTACTACTACAACTACTTCTACTACTACTACTACTACTACTACTACTACTACTACTACTACTACTACTACTACTACTACTACTACTACTACCTCCCCTCTTCAGCCAACTCTTCATCTGCCTCTTACTGTTCCTCCTCCTCCTCCTCCTCCTCCTCTTCTCCCTCCTT
>NC_134800.1:29646168-29656168 GCF_046742065.1 Oratosquilla oratoria
CTCTGATTCGCTCCTGTCTCGGGACCAAGCATCGGAACCTAACGGCAACTAATGACTACATCTCTGGATATCCGAACACAAAGGGCAATGATGTTATGCATATGTATAAATGTATATATATATATGTATATATATATACATGTGTGAGTGTGTGTATGTGTGTGTGTGTGTGTGTGTGTGTGTGTGTGTGTGTGTGTGTGTGTGTGATTCACCATGATATTGGATCATGTGTTGGACTCGTGATCAACAGCTACTTCCCTCCCGAAAAAGAGCCCAGAGCTTATATATGACCGATCTATGGGTAATTCTGTGACCTTACATGCACACACATACACCCAACTCCCCGCCCACGAGAGTTGGAGTAACGACTCGCAAGGCAGTGATCCTAAAATTATTTCAGCCCTGGGCGGGATTCGAACCCGGACCGCCATAGTGGTGGCCGGGAATTCTACCACTGCGCCACGAGTCGTGTGTTTGTGATTCATCGTGATCTTGAATCACGTGTCGGACACGTGATCGACAGCTATTTCCCTCCCGGAAGAGAGTCCAAAGCTCATATATGACCGATCTATGGGTAATGCTGTAGCCTTACACGGACACACACACACCCAACCCCCCGCCCACGAGAGTTGGAATAGCAACTCGCAGCGCAGCGATTCTGAAATTATTTCAGCCCTTGGCGGGATTCCAACCCGGACCGCCGTAGTGGCAGCCGGGAACTCTAACCGCTACGCCACGAGTGTGTGTGTGTGTGTGTGTGTGTGTGTGTATGTGTGTGTGTGTGTGTGTATTCACTTGGTCTTTGGATCACGCGTTGGACTCGTGATCGACAGCTATTTCCCTCCTGGAAGAGAGTTCAGAGCTCGTAGGTCCGATCTATGGGTAATGCTATGACCTTGCACACACACACACACCCAACTCCCCGCCCACGAGAGTCAGAGTAACGACCCGAGGCACAGCGATACCGTAATAATTTCGGCCCTGTGCAGGATTCGAACTGGGTACTGGGAGCACTTCTACTTCCCAGTTCAGCGCTCTACCAACTGTGCCAACAAGTGTGTGTGTGTGTGTGTGTGTGTGTGTGTGTGTGTGTGTACGTGTATTTACCTAGTTGTATTATACGGGAAGGGAGCCATGCTCGTGATGACCCGTCTTTGTGGCCCGTGTGTGTATGCGTGTGCGTGTGTGTGTGTGTGTGTGTGTGTGTGTGTGTGTGTGTGTGTGTGTGTGTGTGTGTGTGTGTGTGTGTGTGTGTGTGTGTGTGTGTGTGGAGACGTACAGAAGATACTGAGATACTGAGAATTAGATTGGGATCTTGAGGGCACGAAAGAAATATGTAGAATATTATTGGAATCCATGAAGTACGACAATAAGGAGTAAAGATAAAGGACCTGATTGGGATCTGTAGCCAGCTGTAGGGATCCAGGGGATACTGTAAGGGCTCATAGAAAACGATAGAAGGACGATCCCGTGTTGATGGAATGGTATGTGTGGGAGTATTGTGGGATGTATAGGAATTGGAGCGCCGTGGGATGAGAAATAGGAAGGGATAGGGAATGGGATATATATATATATGTATATATATATATATATATATATAATATATATATATATATACTGTATATATAGATATACATATATATATATATATATATATATATATATATATATATCTAAGGGTGTATGGAAAGTGGGAGAGATAGAACTCAACGTCTTAGGGACACTCCATTCCATGAAATGGGTATGAATGGGAGAATACATTTTTCTATGGGGTTGATGCTGATAAGGGAGAGTAAGCAGACGGTTGGACAAGGCTGACAACTAGAGATAGAGAGTGCAGCTAGCTGAGGAGAATGGTACAAGAAGAAACATACTAGAAAATTATGGGTCAATAGAAATTGTGTATAGTAAAGAATTAAGAAAAATATAATAGAAAATTGTATATGGAGGACGGGCATCAGTAGAAAAATATAAATGTGAACACTCGAAAGTTCGTGCAAGCGAAAAGCACATAAAACATTCAAGAGTTCAAAAACACAAGTCTGTATACAAGTACATAAGGTACTGTCAAATCACCTTAGCTTTATACATCACCAGCTGGCAATCAAATTCGGTATTGTATACTAAGTAAACAATATTGATTTATTTTTACTTATATGCTTAAAAGATACGTAATGTATAGGACATAGTAGTATGGACAGACGATATCATGATGTTCTTGCATGATAGATAATAGTGAATAGAAAAGTACTACCCAACCTAAGAGTTGTAACCAAGTGTCCTATTTGTCACTTGTCTGGTGACCAACTGTCCAATGAGCAATTGTCTCGTGACCAACTCTCCGGTGAGCAATTGTCCGGTGAGCAACTGTCCGGTAAGCATCAGTCCGGTGAGCAACTGTCCAGTGAGCAACAGTCCGGTGAGAAATTGTCCGGTGAGCAACTATCCGGTAAGCAACGGTCCGGTGAACAACAGTCCGGTGAGCAACTACCCAGAGAGCAACTGTTCAGTGAACAATAGTCCGGTGAGCAATTGTCCGGTGAGCAACTGTCTGGTAAGCAACAGTCCGGTGAACGGCTGTATCCCCCCCCCCCCACAACCCACCTTTGAGAATTTCTCGAACACGACAAGTTGGGCGAAATATACACGTCTGAAAGCGCATATAACAAAATATTTTTATGGTTAAAAATACCACGAAATTATTTTACATTAACTGATATTGCTAAACGCTTTTGATGATGGATTATTCCCAAAAAATATATAATCTTCTAAATTAGATATTCAGATTGCGTGTGACATTTTTGTTTCTTTACTTTTTTTAAGTATGTTTAGTCTGCTTTTAATATTGTAGTAAACTATGTTTCTCTGCAACAGTTGAGTGTAGAGCAGAGTCCTGTGAGGCTGAGGAATGGAGAAGTAGGCAACCCAGACACAGTAAAAGGTCGAGTAGGAGGCCATAAGGCTGAGGGACACATGATGAAAGGCGGTAGAAGAGACCATTCTGACGCGTAGGAGGACGTTCGAAGAGGAGGGATACAAACCGGAGGGAAAATGTGGATTTGGATACAATAGGTGAAGGATACGGATCCGGGTAAGTGTCCGGAGAGAAATGGGGTTATCTACTCTTCTGGTTCCAGGTGCTGACCCCTTTATCTGAATAAAATCATCTGGCGGAAACCAAAATAAAAGGCCAAAGTCGTGAAACACCACGAAAGGTTCAAGGGAAAGAAACCGGTTTAATGCATATGTTTACACCAATTCGCCGAGTTACACTTTGTCAAATCTCCTCGAGAAATAGGAAGTTACTGTGTGACCTGCGTCTTGCGGTTACGTTATTGAGGTCACATGTCTTGGCGCGTGTCAGGTCAAAGTGAAAGCCGTCGGTTTGCCATAAACCTGATTTGCAACACCCACGTTCTCCATCTCTCCTTGCAGACAGTGTCGCCTCAACCTGACCGCTGGCCCGGCGCTGTAAGAACACAAGAATGGAGGCGACTGCAAGAGACCATTAGGCATACAATAAGCAGTTCCGTGCCCCTTTCCAGCTGTCATCCCTATCCATAAAGTTATCTAATCTTCTCTTAAAACGACCAGCTCAGTGGAAAGATCACCATCAACAACAACAGTAGTAACAACATTGTGAACAGTATAGACAACAGCAGTAGCAAACAACAATGCTAACCGCTAACAACAGTATATATAACAGTAACATATACAGCAACAGAAACAACACCACGACCATCACAAACAACAACAATAACAACGACGATGACAATAGCACATACAACAACAGCAGATAAAAACAGAATTAACAGCAACAAGAACGACAGCTGAACAAGAACAAAAATAACAACAGCTATAACTGAGAAGGAACAAATTCGTTCCAATTAGCAGTAAAGGAGTAGAGGATGTCGCCGTGGTTTGAGGTGTGTGGGTGGGTTACCTCTTCCACTAGGCAAATGGAAGTAAAGTGTAAAGATCAAAGGGTAAAGTGTTCTCAGAGAACTGATGGCCAACGCTTAGAGCGGTAGAAATAATAATGGTAATGATAATGATGATGATGATGATGATTATGATGATGATGATGATGATGATAATGATGATGACGATAAAGACACCTTTATCGCTGCCTGGTACCCAGCTCCCCACCATGTCCACATACTCCTATGGCCGTGACATAACAAACCTCTCCCCCTCCTCCCCTTTCCCCCTTCTCCCACCTTCCTTCTTTCTTCTCCCTGCTCTTCCCGTTCTTCCACACTTGTTTCCTTTTCTGTATTCCGTCTCCCTCTTACTCTGCCTTCCCATACCATTCCTAATACCTTCCCCTTCCCATTTTCTCCTCCCTCTCCTGCTCCTCCCCTTGTCCCCACCCCGACCCCAACTCCCTTCATCTTATGGGATGACAATATAACTGCAACAGTGACAAACGCCGTAACCTGACTGTAATGGCAATTACACAGCGTCCACTATAACAAGGGCAGTAACTTGGGGGGCCATAACGAGGATGAGGGTCGAGGAAAGGGAGGGGGGGGGGAATGATGGAGGTGGGGGTTTCTGGGTCGAGACAAGGGTAGGCCCAAGGACAAGGTGTCGGGGACTACAGTATGTGTCCCGAAGACACCCCCCCCCACCACACACACGAGTTCTTCTTTTCAGCTTTGTGTGATTATCTGTCAGCCAGAACGAAATCCACAAGTTCCTTCATATTGTGCCGAAGGACTTAAAGTGGTCTCCTCACGAGAGAAAAGTCATTGATTTTTTCGTCGATTTTTTTTCCGTCGACATTTTTCCCTTCAACTTTTATTTTTCATCGTCTTTTGTCTTGTCGACTTTGTCGACTTTTCTTGCAAGTGCGATCCCAATGGAGTCAATGTCAAACCTATCGTATCCTCTACATAGGACTTGTTTTGACCAAAGCCAGATAGTCTTATTTAGCTAAACAAACTCAATAATAAGGGAACTAATTTTTCATGATGATACATCATGTAGATTTTGTCTTTTGAGACACGCCAGGCGATTCGAATCATCCGGAGGACTGAAGTGAAGAATTGAAGATCATTTAGAGGTGGACGCAGGTGCCGGTTCAATGACCCTTCTGGGCTGGGCGGACCGGGGGAAGGGGTAAACCCAGCCCATGTATATATTCAAATCAGGAGACGCAGCTCCTGTGTCGTAAAGTCCCCAATGACTCCCCTACCCTACAAAAAAAAGAAAAAAAATAGTTTGAGGAGGTCTGTCTTAAGGGGTCATTCTCTCAATCTTTAAGACTCTCTTTCCATGGGACACTTGATTGGTTCCTTTTGGAAGCAACAAAGAAAATTAATTAAGTTATCTTCTATTAGCTCGAATTAAGATGTTGCAGTATATCATCATAGCAAAGGGATTAACGATAAGGATAAACTCTCTGCGGCTTTCAGTCATGCAAAAAGATTTCAACAATCGCATAACTACAATTCAGATGACGAAAAGAAAAAGAATCTTTTTCATTGTTAGAGAAATGGTACATTGAAAAACGTGCAACAGTTACACTCATCATATTAGAAAAATAAAATCATAGAAACTTTTTTTTTAATCTGGAAAAGTACAAATATCTCTAAAGTCCAACAACGAATCAGCAGAGACAACAGACAAACGTCAAGGAAGATCTGTACAGTTGGTTTCACTGCTGAGTACTACAATGGATGTCGATCATTTACGGTGCGATAAAGCCTATCATATCACAAGATTCATCCAAAGAGACGCACTTACAGCAGTTCTCTGGTACACATATACACTGTAGTACTTACAAGTGGAGTCTAAACAGTCTTGATGTGTCCCACTCTCCCAGTGAAGAGGTTCATAAAATACTGATTTAATTAGTGGCTCTTAACCTGAGGTACCTGTACCCCCAAGGGGTACGAAAGCTTAAACCTGGGGGTACGAGACATGATAGCCATTGCAATGGTACTGTATATTTACCATGAGAAAGCAAAGCAAGGTTATCACTAATCCCTTTCATATGTTTGCACTGTATCTATATTACATGGGGGGAACGAGATTTTCGTATTTATTTATTTTTTTTATGTCAGGGGGCACTGAAAAAAGGTTAAGAACCGCTGAGTGATTGGTTCTGTTTTACGTCATGAATTTTCTTGCTCAGGGTCACGAGAAAGGTGCCTTTAAGACTTTTTTGTATATTTCTACTTATCATAGAGAAAAAGAAACGGTTAAGAATTAGAGATTAGGTGCCATCTATCAACAGAAAAGGACAACACAAGACGATCGTCCAATTTTGAAAGTAGACTGGACAATGTTTAGGATATGATAGTGATATCTCTTCGACTTCTTTGTCAGTTTGCAAACCTAAACACAAATTATCTTTATAATGTGTACTTTGCTTAGTGGGGAAAAATCTAATGAGAATTATGGAGATTTAAGTGAGATTTGGGCAGTCGTAAGAGGAACATACGGTCAGTTCGACCACCGAGAGACCCCCTGAAGAGAAGGTCGTCCTCAAAAACCGAGGTCTCCAGACTCATGTCCTTCGGAAACCTCAAGGGTGGGCCACGTGACCCGTTTGAGGCGTTGTAAGGCGTTAACCGGGCCTAGGCGTAGGCGTAGGCGTGGGTCAACGTTGGGCCTGAGGCTCCCGAGTGTTGGGATACGCGCATCGTTAGGCACGCTTCTGGTCGTGAACGAGCTTTGGCCCTATTCCAGAGGTCTGTCTGCCTCGGCCCTAGTCGCACATATGCACGCACGCACACACACACGCATACACGCACGCACGCACACACACACACACACACACACACACACACACACACACACACACACACACACACACACACACACACACACACACACACACGCACACACAAAGGCATGCATACAGATCCTCGTATGCATATATTTGTAGAATTAATGATACACGTTCATGCACTGACCTATAGATATATTAAAGAGTATTTTTGTTTTAAGTTGACCTACGCCAATGCATACACACACACGCGTGTGCATATATCTCATACGTATTCGTAGGTTATGATGAGGAATATTCTGGTGCATAAGTCGATCTACATTAGCACGGACGCACGCGGACTCGAAAGGACACTCCGGGGGTTATTGACACTCCTCCTCTTCCTTCTCGTCCCCATCACCTCCTCCAGGTTTCTGATTCTACTTCTTCTGCGTCGCCGTCGTCGGCGTCGGCGTCGTCTTCGTCGTTTCGTAGCACCTAGGTCCTCACCGCCACTCTCTGCACTGTACTGTGTCATCGTCAACCAGCACCAGCGCCATCATCATCATAAGCCACATTAATACAACCTCCACCACCACTACCTCTGCCACCATTATCGTCACCGTCGTCGTCGTCGTCATCATCATCATCATCATCATCATCATCATCATCATCATCATCATCATCATCATCATCATCATCATCATCATCATCATCATCATCATCATCATCATCAATCATCATCATCATCAATCATCATCATCATCATCATCATCATCATCATCATCCTCATCATCACCACCACCACCACCACCACCACCACCACCACCACCATCATCATTTTTATTCTCTTCTTTGTCTTCAAACGTCTTACTCTTGGTCTTTATATTTGTCGCCACCGTCTTTCTTCGCATTTTCTTTATGTCCTTCCGCAAGTGGAACTTTTCTTCCTCCTCCTTCTTCCTTTTCTCCCTTTTTCACTTCTTCTCCTTCTTCTTCTTCTTCTCCTTCTTCTTCTCCTTCTTCTTCTTCTTCTTCTTCTTTTCTTCTTCTTCTTCTTCTTCTTCTTCTTCTTCTTCTTCTTCTTCTTCTTTTCTTCTTCTTCTTCTTCTTCTTCTTCTTCTTCTTCTTCTTCTTCTTATTATTATTATTATTATTCTTATTCTTATTCTTATTCTTACTCTTACTCTTCTTCTTCTTCCTCTTCTTCTTCTTCTTCTTCTTACTCTTCTTCTTCTTCATCTTCTTATTTTTCTTCTTCTTTTCTTCCTTTTTCTTTTTCTTTTTTCTGATCATGATTATTTCCGCCAGTACCACTACTACTACTACCACCCCCACCACCACCACCACCACCACCACTATACCACCATCACCACCACTACCACCACCATCACTACCTTCCCGTCCGTATCCTCCTCCTGTTCCTACTTACTTTGACCAAAGATGAGTTCCTCCACGCGAGGTGATACTGAAGGATAGATGTCGGAGGGAATCGCCTCCCTGTTGGCCACCATCAAAGCCCATCAGTACCCTCACCTTTGCCAGGAAGTCCAGTGCAGAGGCTGACTGACCTAAGATCTATTGTTCTTTTATCTTCCACGATTTTCCTCACATGTTTATATGTGGAGAGCTGACAACTGGCAACTGCTTTCTTTCTATGCCTCCTCCTACTCCTCCTCCTCCTCCTCCTCCTCCTCCTCCTCCTCCCCTTCCTCATCCTCATTCGACTCAACCTTCTCTATCGCCTCCTCCCCCTCCAATTCCACGTCCTCCTCAACTTCGTCAACTTCTTATTCCTCCTCCTCTTCCTTCTCCTCCTCCTTCACCTCCTCCTCCTCATCATCATCACAATTATCATCATTAACAACAGCATTATCGCCGTCGTCATCATCATCATCATCATCCTCATCATCATCATCATCATCATCATCATCATCATCATCATCATCATCATCATCATATCACCATCATCATCATTAACAATAGCAACATTATCGTCGTCGTTGTCGTCGTCATCCTCATCATAATCATCTTTTACTCCTTTTCCCATCCTTCTTCCCTCCCTCCTTGTTCCTCATACTCCCACTCTCTTTTTCACTTTCTCTCTCTCTCTCTCTCTCTCTCTCTCTCTCTCTCTCTCTCTCTCTCTCTCTCTCTCTCTCTCTCTCTTTCTCAGGCCTTCTTCTCTTTATCTCAAATATTGCCCAGCAGTGAATCGATTTCTCAATTTTCTCTCCGTTCTCTTCAGTCACTCGTCTGCCAGCGTCCCTCCCTCACATTGACATTCTCTTCCTCTTTCTCTCTTCTCCACTTCTTGTCGTCTATATATACATTTCCTCCTCCTACACCTCTTCCTCTTTCCTACTCCTCCTTCTTCTCCTTCTCTTTGTCCTACGCCTGTTCTCCTCTTCCTCCTACGTTCCTTCCTCCTTCACCTTCTCCTCGTCCTTCTATTTCTTTTCTTCCTCCTCCTTCCCCTACTCCTCCTCCTCCACCCCCTCCTCCTCTTACTCCTACTCATTCTCATCCTCCTTCTCCTCTTCTGTTCTTCCATCTCTGTCTGCTTCATTTTCTTCTTTCTCTTCCTCCTCTTCCGGCAGTTTCAAACGTTCACCTATTCCTCTTCCTCCTTCTCTTTATTTTCTCCATCCCATTTTCTTCCTTGTTTTTCCCCTGATATCTGCCCACCCTTTTCTTAACTTGAATTCCTTAATTTGCCGCTGTTGTGATTTTTCTTCTTCGTATTTTCTTATGTTTTCTTTTTTCTTATTTTTTTCCATTTCCTGTTGCTTTCTTTCCCTGTCCCCTTCCTTCCGTGTTTCCCATCTCGTTGATCTCTCCACTTCCTTCTCTTCTTTTACCTCCATCTTATCTTCGTCCTCTTTCTCGTCCTCGTTCTTGTGATCATCCTCTTTCTCGTTCTCGTTCTCGTTCTCATCCTTATTCTTGTCCTCATCCTCATCCCCGTCCACGTCCTCATCCTCACCCTCATCCTCACCCTTATCCTCGTTCTCGTGTTCATCCTCTTTCTCGTTATCGCGCTCATCCTCATCCTTATTCTCGTCCTTATCCTCATCCTCGTCCTCCACCCTCGTATTCGGAATAAGCAAGGATCCAGACGGGTTTGTTCATCCTAGCGGTGTTTACATTGAAGATGGCCCGTCTCTCGCGCAACTCCCCTCCCTTATTGGCTCCGGGCTCGTGATTGGCTACATGGGTCCATGACGTCATGTCGATGTGATCTGACGAAGCCGCCATACATAGGCGAGGCGATGTGACGTC
>NC_134800.1:29666168-29676168 GCF_046742065.1 Oratosquilla oratoria
CACACACACACACACACACACACACACACACACACACACACACACACATGCACACACATGCACACACATGCACACACGCACAAAACACACACACACACACACACACACACACACACACACACACACACACACACACACACACACACACACACACACACACACACACACACACACACACACACACACACACACACACACACACACACACACACACGGTTAAATTCTTGCTGCCTTACACTTACTTCACCCCGCACATGGGTTGAATTTTACGTACAGACGGTTCTTGTAGAACAACCCACCATAATCGTTGATACACTTAGACCCTTCCCGATTGAGGTGACGCCACGAGGATGAATGGAAAGTGCCATCCGATACGGAAGGACCTGTGCTTAAAGCAAGTGCGCTTATTCGGATCCAATTGCCCTCACGATAGTTTGACAACGTTTACACCAATCTCGTGCCAACATAAACATAAAGAATAAACGTTTGCGGATGTCCGCACGTTACTGTACGCACATCTTTTGTCTGTTTATTTACTTATTGATCTAATCATTCATTTATTTATTTATCTATTTGTTTATTCATTTGCTTGATTTCAGTTACGCGTATGTCTCTTATATGTATCTGTTCTGTGTATTTAGTTATTCATTTACTTATTTGCTTATTTGTTTTCTATTTTATTAGCTGAGTGTGTAAAAGAAACACCCTCCCCATTCCTTCCTTACATCCTCATACAGGTCCTTTTCACGCCCTACGAAAATTGGACCCCACTCTCTCCTTTTACACAAAGTGGACATTCATTTAAATACAGCGACCTGCTTCCTTTAACGTGGAACCTGAAACTTGCTTCGCTTATTTCAAAACCTACGCTCCAGGAACGCCCGGGAGATATCCTATAAGCCTCACGGTTTCCGCATAAACCTCACGTTTACGCATAAAACTCACGGTCTGGCTTGTAACCTGCATGCGATTCTCTCTTAACTCTCACACGTTTATCCTCCTGTTCTTTGCAGTTTATAACCTCACGTGTTGGAAAGGCCAACACGTGAGGCTCGTGAGATTCATTCTAAGTCTCACAATACGGATAATATGGCAAAAGATGGAAGTTCTTCTCCGACTTCGGAGATTTTGGATCTCTTTCTCTTGCTCTTCGGGTGACGTCATATTTTTACTCCTGCGATTTTTTTTTTTTCTCTTTTCGTATCAGTGCTAGGTTAAACTATGCTAGATTACGTTACGTTGCGTTACGTTACGTTCATGTAGAGGTCCCGAGGTCAAGAAGGGACTTGTTGGGAAAGAATTCTATTGACGTGGCAATGCGAGGTCGAAGACGATAACTGGGGTGACAGAAGCGATGTTTTCAAAGACAAAGAAGACATTTACGTCGACAGAAGAGACGACGACTTCTTCGACGGAGAATGACAATGACGATTTCAAAAACATCGTTTAAGTCGACATGGACGACAATTGTGGTGAAAAATTCGACGACGAAGACGACACATTACCCCATCCCCCACCCTACCCCCACCCTACCCCCACCCCACTCCAAAATAGTACAGAAAACTGGAATGGCTTGAAGAATTGAAAGAAAGAGAAGTTGAGACCAAGGGAAGAATTTGAAGAAAATGAGAAGAGAGGAGCAGGAGGAGGAGGAGGAGGAGGGAAGAGGAGGAGAATGTGAGGGAGTGGAAGTCTAAGATGAAGAGGGAGAACAGGTGTTCGGCACGTGTTCTGTGAGATGGCTGCGTCGATCGGCCGAAGAAGACTTCAGGGTGAAGCGGCGTGCATTGGTCAGGCGGCCTTCAGGAGCAGAACAGACGGACGAATGGCAGACATCAAGGTGGAGGTAAGAATGGCGCGGGGATAGGTGCGTGGGAAAGGAGGAGGAGGTCTTAAATGGGAGGTGATCTTGTTGGAGGATCAAAAAAATTGTATTATCAATGGAGAAAAAGAATAAAGCAGACATAAGTTGACAAGGAGAAGGAGGAAGAGGAGGTCAAGGAGGGGAAGCAAAAGTGGAAGGAGGGGAGGAAGGGAGAGAGGAGGAAGAGGAGGAGGAAGAGAAGAACTAAAATGGAGGGTGATCTTGGAGGGGTAAAGGCCTCATTGGGGTATCAAAGGGAAGTAGCGAAGTCCAATGAAGAAGAGCAGATGAAGAAAACGAAAATCAGTAGGAGGTACAAAGTGGTATGTAGGCAGAACAGTTATATAGCTAGGAGGCACAAGGTAATAGGAACACGTAAGGATGAAGGTAAGGAGGTGAATAAGGGCTGTCTGTGAGAGACAAGAATAAAATAAAGTTGCATTAAGAGGCAACACTGGTCGAAGAGGCACGAGCGCAAAGATAGGAGGTGGGTCAGTATAGTTAAGAGGGTGGAGACCAGAGGCAAAAAGGATAGACTTGAGACTAAAAAGTACATTTTACTGAAATAAGGATATAGATAGGAGGCACAGGAATCTAATTAGTTTTATGTGATAGCCAAGGTGAAGTAGATAGGAGGTATAGGGTGATATATCTAGGAGGCATGGAGTCGGGGAAAGAAGGCACGAAGATATTAACAAGAGATCTTTTATATTGATAAGAACCACCTGGAAGTAAACAAGAGTCGTACTGATGTTAGTAGGTGGTGTTAGGAGGTAGGTAGGAGGCACCGGCTTGAGATAAGAGGCAAAAGAGGGAGTTGTGGTAGGAGGATGAAACCTCGGAGGGCAGGAGGCAGAAATATGCCCGAGGGCCTCCAGGGGAGGTGGAGATAATGCATTTATGGTGGCGGGATCAAAGGACGCGCTGGAGACTGGAGGAGGGAGGGAGAGGAGGGAAAGGAGGAAGTGGAAGGGAAGGAAAAGTACGGGAAGGGAGAGCGAGGTGTAGAAGAAAAAGAGGGCGGGGGTGGAGGGGTGGAGGAAACTGAGGAGGAAAAGGGGGGAAGACGTAGAGGTGCCTATGGTAGGAAGATTATGAGAGGAACCAAGAGGAGGAGGGGGAGGAGGAATAGAATCATGACAGTGGTGGTGAGTAGAAAAGGGGAGAAGGGGAAAAATGGTGGAGAAAGAGGAGGAGGAGGTGGAAGAAGAGGAAAGAAGATGAAAGAGGATGGGGAAGAGGCACCCATGGTGTAGGAAGATGATGAGGACGTGATGATGCAGAATTTGGTTGTAGAAATGGTAGTGGGCGAAAAGAAGGAGAAATAGGAGGCGATTGAAGAAGGAAAGGATGAGGAGGAAGAGGAAGAGGAGGAGATGGTTGAGGAAGAGGAGGAGGTGGTGGAGGAGGGAAAAATAGGAGTAGGGGGAAAGAGGAAGAAGAGGAGGAGAAGAGGAGAAGGTGTGTGTGTGTGTGCATTACTCGCTTGGTCTGTCGTGCGCCATTGTCGTCTCCGAATTGGGGAAAACATGGGGCCAGATGTGCTGCGGCTGCTGAGGCTGAGGCCCTGGGACGAGGAGACCGTGAGAGGCACAGGGAGCTTAGGAGGCAGAAAGAAACTGAGGGAGGCCCAGGGATCCTAGGAGGCAGAGGGGGACCTAAGGGATGCATAGGGAAGCAGAGAGAAATGAAGAGAGGCAGAGAGGGATGGAGAGAGGCACAGGTACCTTGGGAACAGAAAGAGACAGGAGACAATGGGTTATGAGGCAAAGAATGATTGAGGGAGGTATGATGAGTGCAGGAGGTATAGGATAAGGATAGAGGGGAGCACAGGAAACCTAGGAGGCAGAGAAAGACTAGATAATTTGGTGATGAGCTAACCAACGAAATGACTGACAGTGATCGACAGCCTGGCAGCCTGATTGCCTGACACTGAGTGACCAGTTCTTTTACCTGTAGGATGATTGTTAGACTGACCAAATAACTCAAATCAGTGTTTAAACCTTGGTTTCTCATTTAACTGAATAGATTAGTTTGGCAGTAGACAAAGTTAAATGCTCAAAATGTTGATTTAATCAACCAACCAAAGAATCCAACCAAATGACTGGCAGGCTGTCAGACTACTATATAAATTAATTGGAGACGTAGCATTGATCTGAAATAGTTGATAGAAAATATTGAGGTAGTTTATTGATGTTAGATCTTCTTAGGGAAGGTTGATAAGAGCTATACAGTACAATTAAGATAATCTAGGAAACAGAAACTAGTTCTTAAAAAATAGAAAAAAAAAATCAAGTACATGTAACTAGCTATATCTAGGATGATTAATACACAGTAGAAATGAACACGAAAGCTTCGACCTTGTATTGATACAACGGAACATATACAATCTGCTCACACTCACTACAGTGATTATATTCTCGTTTTAGTTGGTACCAAACGATTTTATTCAGCTGAGGGACGGACTTAATTAAGGTCTTGTTGGATTGAGACTTAATCTTCCATTTCTATAAAAAACACATGCAGGTAACTGTAAGAAATGTCTTGCAATTGCCGAAGGAGTGACAGACGGAGGCGATGACGAAGCTCAGTATCTGCATTTCAGGAGACACCTTCCCCACCCCCGCCCGAACTCCGACGCTTAACTTCGAAGTAGTACTTTCTTCGATCTCTTCTTCAAGAGCGACCCTCTGCGCGCATTTTACTTTTGTGTTTTAATGGGAGAGTGGCTTTCTGTATTTCTCTTAGCTATGTAGATTTGAAAAAAAAAGACTCGATGCCATATCAACATTTCAATATTCAAAGGTCGTGGTGCTACTATCACTGTTGCTATAGTGTAAACCCTATACGAATTTACCATTGTGTGTGTGTGTGTGTGTGTGTGTGTGTGTGTGTGTGTGTGTGTGTGTGTGTGTGTGTGTGTGTGTGTGTGTGTGTGTGTGTGTGTGTGTGTGTGTGTGTCTGTGTGTGTGTGTGTGTGTGTGTGTGTGTGTGTGCGTGTGTGTGTGCATGTGCATGCATGCGTGCGTGTGTGCATGCAAGCGTGTGTGCGTGTTATGAACTCAAATATCTCCATATGTCTGCTTGTCTCTGCCAATATTTGTATGCATACGTGTACATGTATTTTTCTTTTCATCGTCAAATTATGTACAAATCATCATTATCCTCTTCCTATCCTCCTCCTCGTCTTCCTTGTCCTCCTCCTCTTCCTCCTCCTCCTCCTCCTCCTCTTCGTTGTCCTTAAATTTCTCCTCCCTCCCACTCTTTCCCCTCTTCCTCCTCTTCCTTTTCTTACAACTACTCCCCCCACTCCTCACCACTCCTGCCCCTGCTCCATTCCCACCCACTCTTTCTCCCCCTCTCATTCCTCCTCCTTTCTCTCTTAAAATTGCTTGCTTGTTCTCTCATCACTCCTGTACATCTCCATATTGTCTCTTGATTCCCCTTTTATTTTGAGGCATATGGATCGTAGCTCTTCACCTAATCCTTCAGTGCCTTCTTCGTCTATCTCCCCGTACTGACCTTAGCTCATACTCTATCAATTTTCTCCTGAATGTCTGTCAAGCCCTCTTGCCAGGTCTGTAACGCCCCCTTCCCCCTTTCTCCCCTAAATTCGCCTCTTTAGACACCCCCTAACCCCCCACCCCCCACCCCCTTGGTTGGGATCCCGGCTCATGGGTCTTAGGCCAAGCTTGCCCGATCCTCCCTATGGTACATACTGTATATGGACTGTCTCACTATCTTATCCTCCAAATTACTCCGCCTACTTCTCTTCCTGCTTTGCCCCTCCTTTGCTAGGACTGCTCTCTTCTGCTCTCTTCTGCTCTCCTCCAAAGCACTGAATTTTTTTTCTCAGTCACCAGCAACTCTTTTCTTCCTCTCTCTCTCTATCTCTCTCTCTCTCTCTCTCTCTCTCTCTCTCTCTCTCTCTCTCTCTCTCTCTCTCTCTCTCTCTCTCTCTTTTGCCTGCGTTTACCCCTATCATCACCCCAATCCACCTCCACCCTCCATCCATTTCCCCTCCACTCCTCATCCAATCCCCTTCTATTCCTTTACTTCCACTAAACTTCCCCTTCACTCTCCCTCAATTTTCCCCCACTCCCCCTCTACTTTCCTTCAATTCTTTCTCCACTCTCCCTCCACTCCTCCACACCCCTTCCATATTCCCTCCACTGCCCTTTCACTTCCCCGCCACTCTCTTTCAATTCCTCCTCTACCCCCTCTACTTCCCCTCAATTCCTCCTTCACTCTCTCTCCACTCTTCCACACCGCCTCCACTTTCCCTCCACTACCCCTCCACTCTCTCTCAAGTCATCCCCCAGCCCCTCTACTTCCCCTCAATTCCTCCTCCACTCTCCCTCCACTCCCCTTAATTCCCCCACTCTCCCTCTACTCCCCCTCCACTCCTCTACTTCCCCTCCATTCCCCTTTTCTCTTCCTCCACTTCCACTCCACTCCTCCACTTCTCCACTTTCAATTCTTCCTTCATTCTCCTTCCTTCCACTCCCACTTCCCCTCCACTCATCTCCCCCTCCACTTCCTCTCCATTCCCCTTCAATTCCTCCCCACTCCACCTCCACTTTCCCTCTACTCCCCCCAGTTCCTAACCCACTTCCCCTCCACTCCACTCCACCCCACTTCCTCTTCACTCCCCTTCAATTCCTCTTCCACTTCCCTTCCACTCCCCTTCAATTCCTCCTCCACTACCTTTCCATTTCCCCTCCACTCCTCTTCAATTACTCCCCCACTCCCCTCCACTTCCCCTCCACTCCCGTTTAATTCCTCCCCCACTCCCCTCCACTTCCTCCCTCCCCCTCCACTTCTCCTCCACTTCTCAATTCCTCCTCCACTCGCCCTCCATATTCCTCCACTCCCCCTCAGTTCCTCCCCCTCTCTCTCTCTCCATTTACCCTCCACTCCCCCTCATTTCCTCCCCCACCCCCTCAATTCTTCCCTACCCCTTCTATTTCCCCTCAATTCTTCCTCCACTCCCCCTCAATTGCTCCTCCACTCTCCCTCCACTCCCCCTTAATTCCTCCCCCACTACCCCTTCACTACCCCTCCATTCCCCCTCCACCTCCCTCAATTTATTCCCCACTCCCCCTCTACTTCGCTTCCATTTCAATCCACTCCTCCTTCACTCCCCTCCACTTACCACCCACTCCACATTCTCTTCCACTCCACTCCTCCTCCACTTCCCATCAATTCCTCCTCCACTATCCCTCCACTCCTCCTTCATTTCCCCTTCATTCCCCTTCAATTCCCTCCCACTTTCCCTCCGTTCCTTTACCCCCTTTCACTACCCTTCCACTCTCCTTCATTTCCTCCCCCACTTCTCCTCCACTCCTTCTCCACTTCCCCTCCACTCTCCCTCCACTCCTCCCCCATTCTCCGCCTCTTCCCCTTCCCCACTCCCCTCTACTTTTTCTCCCTTCCCCCTCCACTTCTCAATTCCTCCTCCACTCTCCTTATACTCCTTTTCCACTCCCCCTCCACCTTTCTTCCATTCCCCCTCAATTCCTCCCCCGCTTCCCCTCCACTTCCCCTCCACTCCCCGTCAATTCCTCCCTATTCCCGCCTCTGCTTCCCTTCTATTCTTCCTCCACTCCCCCTTCATTCCCCCACAACTCCTCCCCCACTCCTCCTCTACTCCCCCTCCACTCCTCCTCTACTCCCCCTCCACTTTCCCTCCACATCTCTTCCACTCCTCCTCCACTTCTCCTCCATTATCCCTCCACTTCCCCTGTTCTCCTCCTCTATTTCCCCTGAATTCCTCCTCCACCTCTCAATTCCTTCCCCACTCCCCTTCCATTCCACTTCCATTTTACCTCCACTCCCCTGCACTCCTCCTCTACTTCTCCTCAATTCCTCCTCCACTCCTCCTCAGTTCCTCCCCCACTCCCCCTCTACTCCCCTTCAGTTTCCTTCCATTCCTCCTCCACTTCCCCTTCACTACCACTCCACTTCCCCTCCACTCTTTCTCCACTTCCCTCAATTCCTGCTCCAGTCTCCCTCCACTCCTCCTCCACTTCCCCTCCACTCCCCCTCCATTTCTCCCCCTTCCCCCTCCACTCCTCCACTCCACCTCCACTTCCCCTCCATTCCTATTCCACCCCCCCTCCACTTCCCCTCCACTCCTCCCCCACCCTCCTCCACTCCTCCCCCACCCCCCTACACTTCCCCTCCGCTCCTCCCCCACCCCCTCTACATCCCCTTCACTCCCCATCTACTTCTCAATTCCTTCTCCACTCTCCCTCCACACCTCCTCCACCTCCCCTCCACTCCCCTCAAATCCTCCCCACTCTCCCTCCACTCCCCTCAAATCCTCCCCACTCTCCCTCCACTCCCCTCAAATCCTCCCCACTCTCCCTCCAGTCCCCTCAGTTCTTCCGCCACTTTCCCTCCACTTCTCCTCCACTCTCTATCTATTCCTTTTCCACTCTCCATCCACTCTCCGTCCACTTCCTCCCCACTTCCCCTCAATTCCTTCGCTTCCCATTTACTACCTTCCGTTTCCCCCGACTTCTCCCCCATTCCCTTCTCCACTCCCCCTCCATTCCTCCTTCCACCCCTTTCACTCTTCTACTCCTCCAATCCCCTTCCCCTCCATTACCCCTCTTCTTCCACCTCTTCCATTCCTCTACCCCTCCTCTACTCCCCCCTCCTTCCACTCCCCTTCCACTCCTCTTCTTCCGCTCCCCCT
Source organism: Oratosquilla oratoria (assembly GCF_046742065.1). NCBI lineage: Eukaryota > Metazoa > Arthropoda > Malacostraca > Stomatopoda > Squillidae > Oratosquilla > Oratosquilla oratoria. The sequence continues at coordinate 29,674,736 of NC_134800.1, forward strand.
CCAATCCCCCTCCACTCCCACTCCTACCTCCGATGATCTGCGCGTGAGTGTATTCCGAGTCTTGGCGGACTGTTTTCTCTCTATCTCGCTTCCTCTTGGATGATGCTCGCTAAGCCACAGACCACGCACGCCACCACCACCACCACCACCACCACCACCACCACCACCACCACCACCACCACCACCACCACCACCACCACCACCACCACCACCACCACCACCACAGCCACCACCACCTTTACTTCACAATCATTCTAATATGGCGTCACAATCTTACTCCCGTCTCTACCACGCATCACATTCTCTCCACCACCAGCATTAAGCAGTATTGCCTTTACCTCCATCGCGATTACCACTATCATCACCGTCATCACTATCACCAACGTGGTCATGTCAGCATAGTCCCTTTGCCCAGTTTTTTCTTTTTATTTACACAACACCATCATCGACTTTCTTTCACCACCACGTGTGGCATGACACCATAATTCCACTACTGAGGGAATGCCACCGAGACAAATAAAGCCGCTTGAGGACAGCCTGAATAAAGTGAAAGGTTTAAGCACCGCACCGTTTCTGAGTCTGCATCGCCAGCCCCGCACTGGCTTGCCTGCCAACATAATGTTGTCACCATGACAAGGGCCACAAGTCCTGCCAACGCCAGTAATGTTCCTGACAACAGTGTCATATAATTTATCATTTGCGTTTCAGCGCGAGGTTGGTTTAGTAGGATTGTTGTCAATGATGATACTCTACGCTTCTTTATTAGCTGAATAGTGTTCAAGTGTGTCTTGCTGTGTCTTGCTGCATTGCCTTTGATCTGAGCACTGTGTCGGGAAGAAGGGATACCCTTCGAGGTGCTTAGATGGAAAGGACAACAAATGTGTTTTTAGATGTGTGTGGGATGTGTGTAAAGTATGCTCTGAATATGCCTCTTCCACCTTCTAGGGTGAAAAAAAGGCCTTTTGGGACAGATATGTATTTATCATAAATGTTATTGTTTCTCTTGTTGTCATTAATGATACTTCTTGGAGCTTTGTTGCCGCTTTCCTTCAATGACACAAGTACCTTTTCTACACTTCATTACAGAATTAACTTTTAATGTATTTATTCGTGTTTAGCGTTACTTGTTATTTCTGTTATTCCTGCTGTTGTTGTTTTTTATGTTGTCGTCGTCCTTGTCGTCATTCTTGCTGTTGTAGTGTACATTCTGGTATATTCACGCCGCGTTTTCGTTGTGGTTACTATCTTTAAATGCCTGAAACAATTGTCTTCTCTTTCAGCAATGTGCCTTTTCTTATTCCCCCCTACTTTACCCATTATTATCATAAAAAATAACGCTCCTACAGTGAGTTCTCCTAGGAATGGAGCCACCTGGGTACAATCATTATTCCTTGGATGCATCCTTGTCACACTGTTGGGTTTGGATGGGATGG
>NC_134800.1:29688668-29698668 GCF_046742065.1 Oratosquilla oratoria
ATACATATTTCTCTGCGGTAATCATGCAGCTAGCCTGCGGCAAGGTTCGGCCTCAGCGCACTCCCACCTTAGCAACGCCCGCGTAAGCTGCGGCAAGAAGAAGCGGTTTCGTTTCACTTAAGACCCCTGACACCTGCGGCAATTGCGGAACGAGGGTTGAGGTCTGTTCTTCGCGAAGTTTCCTCATGCCTGCGGCTGCGGCTTCTGCGGTGCTCTGGTTATTTTTCTTGGAGAAAAAAATCGTGGAGTCTGCGACGCTCGCAGTAGGAGCCATTGGCTCTGTTCATCGTGAAGTCTGCGGCTGACGGCTGCGGCTGTTGACTGCGGCTGCGGAGGTTGCGGAGACCGCACCATGTGTCCCTCTTGATCTGAAAGGGTTTATGGGTTTTCCTTCTTTTCGCTGGGCCCCGCTGATCGGCAGCGATGGGTTTCTTGTGTATATGTATATGTGTGTGTGTGTGTGTGTGTGTGTGTGTGTGTGTGTGTGTGTGTGTGTGTGTGTGTGTGTGTGTGTGTGTGTGTGTGTGTGTGTGTATGTATGTATGTGTGTGTGTGTGTGTGTGTGTGTGTGTGTGTGTGTGTGTGTGTGTGTTTGTGTGTGTGTGTGTGTATGTGTGTGTGTGTGTGTGTGTGTGTGTGTGTGTGTGTGTGTGTTTGTGTGTGTGTGTGTGTGTGTGTGTGTGTGTGTGTGTGTGTGTGTGTGTGTGTGTGTGTGTGTGTGTGCGCGTGGGTGTGTGTGTTGTTGTGGGTGTGGGTGTGGGTGTGGGTTTGGGTGTCCTTTGGAGTGACAGATAGGAGAAAAGATTCACGCAGACTTCCAACCACATTCGCCAGACAATTCTATTCAACCGAAAATGGATCAGAACGCTTGCATGTACGATGTCTCGGTCAACTGGGAGCCTACACAAGCTGGGGTCCACCTCTGAGGTGATTAAAACCGTTTGGTGGGTGCCACAGCGGAGCTTACGCCTTACGGCGCCGAATTTAGATAATTATTTTGAGTTAGAGGGGTCGACTACCCCCACCCTTTCGACTCGCGATGCATTAAACTGAAATTTGGCTTTAGAGAAAGGGAGTTGGAGAAGAAAGGCACGTGTGGGAAGGGTGTGTGTGTGGGGGGGGGCGGTAAGGGGTTCCGCAAAGCGCTGATGTCAGCATTTCATATCATACAGTACAGTAGCGCGGAGGCAGTAGCGCCCCTTGATCGATGGCGACTTCCTCCGACAGTAGCGCCGAAGAAGGCACGTACAGATATAAATAACTTTCTTTTTTTTTGCCAGAAGGTGTGTGTGTGTTGGGGGGGGGGATACCTATGTCAAAGGATGAATATATAATTTTTTCTTAAATCGAATGCTGGTGATGAATATATAGGTGGAGATTGTATGTAACGTATGATGATAACCATGGTGATGATGATGTGTTCCTTATACCTGACAAGATTAACCACAACCCCACCCTGAATCCTTATCTCCCTGCCATCCCCGACCCACCCCAACCCCTTCGCTCCCCACAAGTCAAGTGGTCCTCCGCTACCGGCTGACACTGTCAAGGTCTGCTATTCATTGATCCACACTCTCATTTCTCGGTCCCTACAACCCCCCCCCCCTCTCCCCTTCTAAATCATGCAGACCCAACGCCATTTCCAAGATGATGGCTAAATAACCAGCCTGGTTGCCTTGCTTGGTTCGACGTGGCTGGCTGGCTGGCTGGCTGGCTGGCTCGCTACATCCACGCGTGCTCATGATGAGGAAAGCAATAAGATGGCGGCTTGGCGCGCAAATGAGATATCAGCCGCGTTCGAGCGCGTCCTGCACGGCTCTGGCATCGGCCCTGCTCGGCGCGTTTTCTCAGTTTTACGTAGTATATTGTTTGATTTCTCACTTCCCTTCGGGCACAATCTACTTTGTTTTCATATCGGTACAGACGCCAAGTTTGACGCGTCGCGGTAGGTCTTGATATGCATTTTTGTTTGTTGCTTTGCGAGAACGGAATCGGACTAAGTTTCCCGCCATTTGTACATTACTGCCGCGCTGCCGGCTCTCGCTCTCTTTCTCTTTTTCCCTGGTGGGCGGGGGGGCGACCGGGGAGGGGGGGGTTCTTCGCCCGACGTTCTGAAATATTTAGGCAAACTCCGATGTACGCCTGAGACTTGCAAACTATTCTGCCAAGAGCAAAGATATGCCCTTCACGTCCTTGTTTACAGCAGCGACAAAGTTTGATACAAGTTTGCAATGAGGCAACCTGGGATGGGGTGGGGGGTAGTGGGAGGTAGGGAGGGAGGTTGAAGGAAAAGAGAGGAGGGTGGGGGGGTTGACCGGATCGCAATCAAGATGCAGACTCATATGCAGAACATTTCTCTCCTTCCGCTGGCGCCTGGTGATAAGCCGGGACCATTAGCAGAGGCAGAGCCTTCCAGAAGAGAGTGAGAAGAAACGGAAAGGGAGAGGGAGAGAGGAAACGGAAAGAGAGTGAGAGAGAGAGAAGAGACGGAGAGAGAGGGAGAGAGTGAGAGAGTAAGAGAGAGAAAACGAAAAAATGAGCTGGGACGACTAGCATATGCGGAACCTTCTTAGAAAGGAGTGATAGAGAAAGAGAGAGACGGCTAAGCTTTTAGTAAAGCCAGACCCTTAAAGAATGGAGGTACAGTGACAGAGAGAAGAAAGAGGGGGAAAGAAATAGAGAAAAATTAAAGAAAATGTGGGAACATTTACAAAACCAGAAGTTTCTAGAAGGGAGGTACGTAGAGAGGAAAGAGAGAGAGGAAAGAGAAAGAGAGAGAGAGAGAGAGAGAGAGAGAGAGAGAGAGAGAGAGAGTGAGGTGCTCTTGAGTGCGTGTTGACGAATTCTGTAAGCGTGAGGCCGAAAAATACCCTGGTTTAGCAGCTGCCAGGCATGAATACTTATGGCGTCGGGGATAATGTCTTGGCCACAGGAAGGCGTCGGGGGCGAAGGAAAAAGTAAAAATAAAAGGAGGAGGGGAAACAATGGACACCATGATAGACACTTTGGATGGATGTGGTGGTTGTCATGCATCTCCTGAGAGGTCTGCCGAGTAGGTCTTGTGCTCTCCCCCTCCCTTCCTCCTCACCCCCCACCTCTCCCCTTTTCCCTCACCCCCTCCCTCCCTTCCTCACTCACTCCCTTCCTCCTCCCCCTCTCCTCACCCCCTCCCTCCCCTTCTTTCTTCCAGCATCCATCCATATCCGCCATTTTTCTTTTTTGGGCCTTCCTCTTACATATTTAGATTCTTCAGCGTATTTTGATATTTTGCTTTCTTGGACAAGAAGTACTTTTTAAAGCGTTGTACTTGAGGGAAGGTTCTGTGTCGCTTATCTTTGTCGAGCACGTTCGGATGTGAGCACATCATGTGGAGTTTTTCAGTCTGTGACGAATGCCACGCGTCGAGGATATATTTACAACCATTTTAACATGAGAGACGTCTTTGACCCACTCGAGTGTATGCTTCATTTAAGTCCAAATGCTTGACTTTTTACACAAGGTTTGATATCTGTATAGCATTTTTTTTTGGGGGGGGGGCAAATAGCATATAGTGCATTTTCCATTTGATGGTAAAAATGCGAGTTGATGGAGGATTATATTGAAAATGGAGAAACCTTATATATCAAATAAAATTCAAGACGCGCGCGAAATGATTTTCCTCTCTTCGCTCGCTTTTAGCAAATATATTTAAAATTGCAGCAGGACCTTTTTTCTCTATTATTTTCTTCTTTCATTCGTTTCTTTGACTTTTTTCTTACTCTCTCTCCCGACAGCGAACATAGTGGTTAATGTTTGATGAAGTGAAGAAGTCCAGTCGAGTGCAAAGTTCACAAAACTTCTGAGTCTAATTTGCAAGTTGCTTCCTCAACTAGTGAATCAATTATACGTTGCCCTCTTCTTTCCATCCTTTCTTCCTTCCTTTCCTCCTTTCTTCTTTATTTCCCTACTTCCCTCCTTCCTTCCTTCCCTCATTCCTTCCTTCTCTCCCTCCTTCATTCGCTCCTTCCTTCCTGCCTTCCTTTTTTCTCTGTTCTTTCCTTACTTTCATCCTTCCTTCCTGCCGTATTTTTTTTCTTCCTTCCTTTCCTCTTTCTTCCTTCTTTCCCTCCCTCCTTCCTGTCTTCCTTTTTTCTCTCTTCTTTACTTCCTTCCTTCCCTCCTTTCTTCCTTGTCCTCCTTCTTCTTTTCCACCGTATTTCTCCCCGTTCTCGTCGCCTTTCATCTATCCCCTTTTGTCTCTTGTCTTCCTTCTTAGAATATTCACCGTTTCGTCTTCTCGCCTTCATTTCCCCTTCCTCTTTTTCCTCTTGGCATCGTCGTCCTCGTCTCTTTCTTCGATCTTGTTACTCTGCCCTAATATTTATTTCTTTTTTTTTCTTCTTCTTCTTCCTCTTTCTCCTTCGCTTTCATCTGCCCTCCCCTTGTTTACTCTCTCCCATTTACAGACTTCTTTTACATCTTTCTCACTTTCCTTTCTACTTCCTTCGTCTTCTTGTCAATACATTCCTTTAATTTTTGTTTTTCTTTTGAATGTCATTTTTCCTCAATACTTCACCATTTCGCCTTTGCCTGTTCTTTCTTTGCTTTAATTTTCGTCTCATTTCGTTTAATTATTCTTTCGTTTGTCGTCTCTCTTCCTTTGTATTGTGTACTCAATCGCTTTAATTTCTCTCTTCTTTCAATTTTGTTTATCGCCCGTTGTTTACTGTTTCATTTTCCAACTCGTTTCTTCCTCCTTCTTTCTCTTTATATATATATATATATATATATATATATATTACAGTAAGAAGAGATGTATATATATATATTCTCTCTCTCTCGCCCACGTTTTCTTAAATTAAACTTTTTCTTGCCTTTACTTATTTTCTCCTCTCTCACTCCTTTGCGTCTTCCTTCCTCATCTTCCTCCGATCTTCTTCCTTCAGTTACTTTCTCGTCCTTGTCTCTCCATTCGCCCAACTTTGCGTATGTTCCGTTCTTCGTCTCCTTTCGTTCTAACTTGTCCTATTCTTCTTGCTCCGTCCTCTACATCCTTCTTTTTTCGTGTTCTCCATTCCCTTGCCCTCCTCTATTCGCCCCTCATTACCCTCCTTTTTTTTTCTTTTTTTTTTCTTAATATATATATATTTTTTTTGTCTTACTTTTCCTTGGATTTGTAGCCATACCTTTCTCGTCCGTGTATCGCTCTGTCCTAGTTTTCTAACATTATCCTTATCTTTTTAATCGCCTTGTCTTCCTATCTTATCTACTGTATATTCTTTTGTTTATTATTATTATTATTTATTTATTTATATTTTTTCATGGCACATGTGTCCGGTTGATTTCCTTGTTCTCTTTGTACTTCTCTTCGTTGTTTCAACATCTGCGTTTGTCTCTTGCTCGGTTCTGGTCTTTAGTGCCATTTACACGGTTAAACGGTTTGTCAAACCCGGTTTGTCAAACCAGGTTTGTCAAACAAGTGTTTGAAGTGATATTGGACCGTGTGAATAGGATATTCGGTTGTCAAACACGTTTGACAAATGTGTTTGACAAACAAATACCACATTCGCACGATCAAACACCAATTCAAATTTTGTTTGACAAACCGTTTGACCGTGTAAATGGCCCCTTTCGCTTAAGCAACGAGGGCTTAATGGTCTGTTACCAAGCTTTGCCTTTAATTTTTCCTGCGTCTCCTTCTTTCCTTCTCGGATGCTCCTTGTCACATGGCCCGTCTGAGCAAAGGAGGAGTTCCCTTGACCGAATAAAATCGTCTGGCGGCAACCATAGTAATGTATTAGCGAGTACAACTGAAGAAGGCGAATTCCATTAAATCTCCTCTTTGTTACTGTCCTATTCTTTTATTTCATTATATTTCATTTTATCATATTTTATTCTATTCTATTCTGTTCTACTTTATCTTGTTCCATTATGTCTTATTTTGTCTATTTTTTTTTGTCGTATTATATTACATTTCATTTTATTGTATTGTATCTTATTTTATTGTATTTTATTTTATTTTATTTCGTCAATTTTATTTGTTTGATTTTAGTCTGTTTTATTTCATTTCGTTTCATTTCATTTTATCTTATATTATTTTATTTCATTTCATTTTTATCCACCAGCCATGTGAGTATTCATAGTGTATACCTTCTGTGCTCCTGCGCCCATTGACATCCCCATACACTTACCCCCACCATCGTAAAGTACAAAGGCTGTGTCGTTTCCCAGGGGGATAGACATGTCCTGCAGTGGGGCATCAAAGTCGAAGTGTACCGTGAGCCCCTCGTCAAACGTTTAGGATTGTTCTACTTCATGGTGGGGTGGCTGTCGGCTCTTGATTTTAATCGTTTGAGGTGCAAATACCTCTCTACCATTTCAGATATGTGTGTGGTTAGAATTGTACAGTATTGAGGGGGATATTATAGACCTTTTGGTCCATAGTCCCCCTTCTTTTCCCATCCACCGATGCCATTTTGTGGGAATTTTCCACAAATTTATGGGAGAAATTTGCTCACATGGGATGTTTTTTGAGCAAGTTATGTTACAATGAACTTTTTTGTGTATATAATAATTCCTTCTTTTTGTGGGAAAAAATGTGGAAATCCACATTTCCTTGTAGGAATTTTGGGGAAAAAATCTCACTCATTTGTAGGAGCTGACATAGATCACATTGGCAACACTGCTCCCCATCCCTTCCCTCCCCCTCCCCCCCTCGTTCACCTTGGGTTCACCTGTCCCTCCCACGCCCTCTCCGCCCACTCTCTTATCCCTCTTGTTCTTGTCTTCACCTGCTTCAGAGTATGTCAGCAGAAACAGTGTGTGTGTGTGTGTGTGTGTGTGTGTGTGTGTGTGTGTGTGTGTGTGTGTGTGTGTGTGTGTGTGTGCGTGCGTGCGTGTGTGTGTGTGTGTGTGTGTGTGTGTGTGTGTGTGTGTGTGTGTGTGTGTGTGTGTGTGTCCCTAAAAGAGGAACCATTATATTTACACAAAAGACAAAAGGTCACTTTGGGTATTTGTCGTTCATGATCTAGTAAAGGATCTTCAGCACATCACTTCAAGATCCTTCCCACAGCTGAAGAAAACCGCTTGGCGTTGACCAGAAAAATATATATAAAAGCCTAAACTCTTTCACTGCGAAGGGGCTTTCCTCAGCCGAACGGAATCGCCTGACAGCAGCTATACAAGACTATGAGCAGCGAAGGACTGAGAAAGAAAGTCTGAATCACATCATAAAACGCATTATAGCTTTCGAGTTTCGTATAGTGATGAAATCGAGAAATATGCTTAAAAAGAATAAGAAGATGAGCAAATGAACATAGATTTCGACCTCCATCATCCAATCTCGCCCAAGAATCGTACGGAAACAAAAAACCGACTTAGACTAATTGTAAGGTACTAGGAACGGGGAAATACGATTTATTGAGTTATATTGATAGGAAACCCATGGGTAAGATATAACATAATGCATGGAGGGATAGGGAATAGGCAGTAAAGGGGGGGCGAGGTCGGATACGTAAATTGGCGACTTCAAAGGCAAGGAGCTCGCGCGCCTAAGGAAGAAGGAGGGACGGCAGTGGCAGATACGCTGGTGTTGGAGGGAGTGGAGGAGAATGAGGGGTAGGCCGTGGTGGTGGTGGTGGTTGTGGTGGTGGTCAGTTTGTAGAGCGGGTAGAGCAGATGGTATTGATTATGTATCAGTTGATGATAGCTGTAGCGGTAATGGCACCGATTACATCGTGGGCAAGCAATTGTGTCCTTGAGTTCCCGTCGCTTATATTAACTAGAGAGTCTCGGTAGGAAAATTGTTGTATTGATTCTCGGTGGAGTCAGCGGAACTGATACGCTAGAATCTTAGTTAATTTACTCTGTATTAAACACATGCGCAAGCGCATGTTCGAGCTCATGGATTCACACACACATACAAACACGCATATGCGCGCGCACAGACACACATACACACACACACACACACACACACACACACACACACACACACACACACACACACACACACACACACACACACACACACACACACACACACACACACGCACACACGCACACACACATATATATATATATATATATATATACGCGCGTGTGCACACACACACACACACACACACACACACACACACACACACACACACACACACACACACACACACACACACACACACACACACACACACACACACACACGCTCTGTGCTCACTGCCGTAGGCTGGTGTCTGGCTGTCTCGACAGAGACTGCAGCAGATCCGAGGTGAATACACACACACACACGACTCGGTGGCGCGGATGGTAGAGTCCCCGACTGTCACGGCGGTCCAGGTTCGAATCCTGCCCAGGGCTGAAATAATTTCAGTATCGCTGTACTTCGAGTCGTTACTCCAACTCTCGTGGAAGGGGAGTTGGGTGTGTGTGTGCGTGTAAGGTCACAGCATGACCCATAGATTGGTCATACGAGCTCTGAGCTCTCTTCTGGGAGGAAAATAGCTTTGGATCACGAGTCCAACCCGTGATCCAAAGACCAAAGGTGAATCACACACGCACACACACACACACACACACACACACACACACACACACACACACACACACACACACACACACATACATACATCCTACATTCAAGATATGTACCGGTATATATGAATACACACACGCACACACACACACACACACACACACACACACACACACACACACACACACACACACACACACACACACACACACACCACGAGCATAGCTCCCCTGCCCGTATAATACAACTAGGTAAATACACACACACACACACACACACACACACACACACACACATACACATAAGATATTATAAAAAGTATTATTTAATTTATTATTAACATATGTAAAATTATACCAATATTAATATTTTTGATAATATCTCATGTCATACAACAATATGCGATGTGATGTCGTAGGACGTCACGTCACTTCAAATTATCACATTGTTTTCATTTTATTTTATTTTATTTTATTCCATTTCATTTTGTCTGGGTATGTTATCATTATACTATTTTATATCATAAGTTATTTTGTGACACTTTTCGGGTTTTCCATGTTTTATACCACTCACTCATTTCACTTACACTGTTACACCCTCGGTCACCATTCCACACACACCGGAACAGTATCTAACATCTTTGGTTTAATAGCTACATCACAAAATTGTAAATTATTGTACACTTTATTAAAAAATGCAAATTATTGTACAACAAAACGGAGCCCACCTCCAAGGAGGGAACGCGGTCCTACTGTATTCTTACTATGTATACCGCCAGCTTCACCCCAGTCACATTCCTCTGAAGAAGCTTAGAGCGAAACCGGTCAGGAATAAACTCAGAAACACGGAACTAGACCCGTGACTTCTTTTTTCACTTTCATCATATATATATATACATATATATGTATATATATGTATATATATGTATATATATATATATATATACATATATATATTTGACAAGAGAAAAGACAAATGTATGGCAAGAGTGGTATAGGTAAAGTCCAGGAAGGAGCAGAAGTACTTTATTCTCTAACGTTTCGACAGAGTCTTCTTCAGAGAGATAATGGTACAGGCAAATTGAAATACATTGTCTATATACTAAGCGGGTCATCTCACAGGTCGCCTTGGGATAGATTTCGCCGTTTGTGCCCCCTCGATGATTAATCTTGCTACATAAGTATTGATATATGTAGCTTCGATAGTTTTTCTTGTCGTCTTTTTCATACCGGTGTGTAGGATTTTGGTGTTGTTCCAATTAGGCATATGTCCGTGTTGTGTAGCGTGTACTACTAACGAATTAGATGTCCTGTGGTGTTGCATGTCGTTCTTGTGTTCGTATAAGAAAAACTATCGAAGCTGCATATATCAATACTTTTAAATCAACCAATCATAGAGAAGTGTTTGTAAATTTAGCACACGCAACAGCAAGATTAATCATCTAGGGGGCACAAACGGCGAAATCTATCCGAAGGCGACCTGTGATATGAC
>NC_134800.1:29706168-29708668 GCF_046742065.1 Oratosquilla oratoria
GTACAAGCAGTATAACCTCAACAGGACAATGATAAGGCCATTAGATACATTGTTTTTAATATTACTCTGCACCTTAGACATCTTACCTTTACCATGAAACTGCATGCCACCGTCTTCAAGTATTATTCCAAGTCCCCTTAAAAAAAAAAAAAAAAAAAAAACGAGAGGTTGAGTATTCCTGGGTGAGGGTGATTTCTTAGAGGTGTCGGCTGGAGGTTTGAGAAGTGACTGTTGATATGGCAGTTGGTAGGTTGATGAAATGTTCTCCCCAACAAGTATAACATATAGGAAGGAATTCCTGTTTCTCTGAAAAATCCTCTTGCTAGACGATGCTTCAGGTGTTCCAATACATATCATGTATATTGATGGTCATGTTTTATGTTGACATAGATGTTAGTTGCTCGTGTTCTTCGTAATGGTGAACAAGGTTGAAGTAGTAATATTGTCAATACCTTTGATATTGGTAAATATGACCTCGCCTGTGCCTTCAGTATCAATTGAAGACAGCAGATATTTTTAGGAGCTCTATTAGCACCTTAGCGAGGTCGTTATTACTGAAAGTATTTGAAATGTCACTGAAACATATTCTTTGTAAGGGGCCCTTGCTGTAAGAACTTCTTGGGCAGGTGCTTTCGAAGACCAGCCTTGGCCTCTAGAGGGCGTAAATCATTCAGGAGAGCTTTCGACGGAGGGCAAAATGCGCCCAGAACCAATATTTGTTAATAATGCAGGCGAGGGCTCGTGGCAAGCAGAGAATTCCCGAGCATCAAGTGGGACGCCAAACCACCCCACTTCAGGGTCTCTCTCATTCGGTCGATCTCTGCTCTCCACTTACTCTTGCTTGTCCATCTGCTCTTAGATTTATGTGCTCTTTCCGATCTTAAACCATTCGTTCCCCTTTTCACCTTCTCTTTACTTATTCACCTGCTCTTTTTTTCCGTACTTCTTAGATTATACCATGATCTCAGGTCTTTCGATATTAAAGAGTGTAGTACTCTCGTTTCTGCCTTTCTACTCGTACAATCATTGTTTTCTATGGCAAAGATATCTTTATTTATCTCTCTTTAAAGCTATAAATTATTCATTTTATTTGTCTTTATAATATATATATATATATATATATATATATATATATATATATATATATATATATATATATATATATATGCATATATAGGGACCTACAGTATGTGTATATATATATGTATATGTATATATATATATACATATAATATATGGATGTATTCATATATATATGTGTATATATATATACACATATATATATATGTATATATATATATATATATATATATATATATATATATATATATTCCCTTTTTCGTTTTCCTCGGAAACGCATATATTTTTCAGTATGTTTACATCATGCGTAGGAGGCAATCCACACTCAGCCTCGATATTCCATTGTGGTTAAGTACTTTATGGATTTAGTTCATCACAGAGTTTCTTCTAGTCTTTATTTTCCTCCACCTGAGCTCAGATTAACCTTCTCTTTAAAGTCGCCTCAACTTCCAGGACCGCCACGCCCATCACTAGTCCCGCCCAGTGAACGTGCTTACTGGCTCCGCCCAGCGGGCCTTCCCACCGACTCCGCCCAGTTCTAGCTCCGCCCACCTCCAGCTCCGCCCACCTCCAGCTCCGCCCACCACCCCCATGACCACTCGCAGAAGAATGCCCTCCTCTATATTACGCCCACTGTGAGCACCGCCCATTTCCATTCACGTTCGCTTCTAGACCCGCCTACTTCAAACTCCGCCCATTTCTTTCCCCGCCTTCTTCCAGACTAGCATTTTTCTAGATTCGCATTTTCTTTCCAGCCACACCTGCCTCTCCCACTTTCTTCCAGTCTCGCCCTCTTCAAGACATGCCTTCTTCCAGTCTCGCCCTCTTTCAGACGTGCCTTCTCAGTCTCGCCATCTTCCAGACATGCCTTTTTCCAGTCTCGCCTTCCTCTTGTTCCTCTTTCTTCGTCACTTTCTTCCAGACTCGCTTTCCTCCTAACCTATCTTTTTCCCGACTCGCACTCTTCCAGCTCCACCTCCTCCTAGCCCCATGTCCTTCTAGCCATACCTTCCAGACCCGCTTTCTTGAAGCCCCGCCCTCTTCCAACCACGCCTTCTTCCAGCCCGTTTTCTTCTAGCCCTGTCTGTTTCTAGCCCCGCCTTCTTCCAAACCCGCCCTCTTCCAGCACCGCCTTCCTCCAGCCCCGCCTTCTTGAAGCCCCGCCCACCGTCGGACTCCTCAGGCTCGCTCCAATTACTGCACGGCTGCTGCAGGGACGAACCGGTGAGGATAATGACGAGGGAGGAAGGGGGAGGTTGGCTGCACGGAGCCGGGGGGAGGGCAAGTTAGGGGGCGTAATGATAGGGGGCTACTAGGAGGGGGGTAAGCCAAGGGGTGTAATGATAGGGAGGGTCTTTGGGGAGGTTAGCTTGCATAAGGGTGATTTCGGAAGTGGGGGAACGACGAGGTAGGGTGATCT
>NC_134800.1:29711168-29713668 GCF_046742065.1 Oratosquilla oratoria
ATGTTGAATTTGTTTTCTAATTCTTTCATATATAACGAATGTTTATAGATTGAAGTTTGCCTCGTTATCTCCTTCACATACTCTGCGAAATCTTCGATTTGGTTTGATATGAAAATTATTGAGCTGTATCTCTTGGTGACCTGCGTTAACCTGCGGTTGACCTGTGGTGACCTCCTTAAGTAAAAAAAGTTTAAATATTAAATCACTTCTTAATGTTACTGACCTACAGTCACATGTAGCCCAAGTGTCAATGAGTGTCCATGTTTCACTAGTAAGTACTACAGCGACTGGGATTGTGTCATAGATGTAACAAGCGTATTTCCTCAAGATTATCATTGACAGTTTATACAAAATATGTTGTAAAAGAGTCACCCAAATCGTAAGTTTACGACCCATACATACGACCCCCAAAGCTCTCTAGAAGACATTACTGTGGTACTTATGAGTGGAAGCAACCTTAATGTTGATTGAATTTCAGTTTAGAATTATTCTAAATTTGAAAGTTTATACGCAAAACTTACGAAAAATAATTGAAAAACAGATTTGTTTATTACATAAGCAGTTAAGGATATCAAACAAATCTGAAATTCATGAGAAATGTAGATTGAAAAGGGGTTGTCAGTCTTCCATGATGACACGTTTACAAATTTCAGAGACATTGCAACTGTGCAATGTTCTGACCTATGAGCTCCTCGTAGGTGAAAAACTATGGAGACAAAATAAAAATTCGCCATTATCGGGAAAAAAACAACAACCAGCTCCCTCCCCAATGGGGTTGGAAGGGTATGGGAGTGATGATGGGGAGGAGGAGGAGGAGAAAGGATATCACTCGAAGTGTTACCAGAGAAGAGCAGATCGATGAAGGTACGCGAGAGTAAGGTCAAATAAGGCCGAGCGACGCCGAGTAAGGTCGCAGGAAACCCGAACGTCATGGTATAGATTTTTCCGAAGCTTAATGACCAGTGTAGCAAGGTCACCGAGGTCACGGAGATTTCTGGAGTCAGGTCAATTTTGTCCCAGTTTAGGAGATAGGGGCGCTTGAACTAGGTCATGAGTTACGCCATTCAGAGCTCAGCTTAGGTCATAGAGTCAGGTTAGGTTAGGTTAGGTCATGAGTTCTAGGGTCATCAGGCCCTTAGCTCAGGGCACAAGGTGTTTAAGAGTAACCCTTAAGTTCTCAGGTCATATTATGTGTAGCTTATAGTCAAAAGGATGTCATATTAAGTTATTGGCTGCTCAGGGTAGGTCATTTGGGGGGCACATTACAGGTCATATCATGTCGCGAGGACCTCGTCGTATTAATTGAAGAACTATTGGACTTCAGCATCGAATCTATGTGAAGAGACTTGAAGTAACTTGCGGCTGCTGAAGAAATGATTTGTCATTAAGATCGCGTCCTTTAGGCTTTCGGAGGCGTCTTCTTCTGGTGGTACACGGAGAGGGGTCGCGTGAAGAGGGACGCTCCGAGGGGAGACGTTTAGAGGGGAAAAGAGGGAGTATGGGGTCGGGGGTGGGGATGGGGGGAGGTAGGGAGATGGAAGGGCGAGTGTGAGGAATACGCGCGGAGAAGGAGACGGGTGACGGGGACACAGTGGGGGGAAAACAAGTTTTAAGGGGGCGAAGGAAAGGGAGGGCGATAAGGGGATAGTGTCTGAGGAGCAGGAGGATGAGGGAGGGAGGGAGAGGGGGTAAAAGAGTGAAGATGGGGAGTCGAAGGTAACGTAGGCAAAAGGGAAGTGGAGATGGGAGTTGGAAGGGAAAAGCAAGGGAGTGGAGTAAGGAGAAATGAGAATTTGAAGAACAGGGAATTATGGGGAGTTGGAGGAGAGTTGGAGGCAGGACGAGGAGGAGGGGTAGGGGGTATCGAAGGAGGGAACCGTGGAGTGCGAGAGGGCAACTGTGGATACGATGACGCTGAGAGAGTCCGATGGAAGGGAAAGGAGTCGTCGGAACAGTTGAACCCCTTCAATACAGTAACGCGTTCTCTAGACTATTTTCTAGCTAATACCTGACGGTTTTATTTAACTAAGGAATGGACTCTAGACAGAACAGGTTCTAGATCGATCGAAAACCTGTCTAGTCTGGAGGTCGCCCTTGTTGAATAAGATTTCTCAGTGTTATCAACAACACAAATCTAAAAAAAAAAGAAAGAAAAAGAAATGTCTCCTACCGTATTGAAAGAGTCTAAGAGAAGTTGAGACGAGACATGGAAGGGCCAAGTGCCACGAAGGGGGAGTGGTAGAGGGGAAGGGGTGAGGGAGGGGAGCAGGGGAGGAGGGAAGGGGGCCGTGAAAGGAGAGACGAGAGGAAGAGAGAGAGAGGGAGAGAGAAAGAGAAAGACAGGGAGGGGTGGAGGAGAGAAGGCGAGGGGGCTGTGGAAGGAGAGACGAGAGGGAGAGAAAGAGAGAGGGAGTGAGAGAGGAAGTAAAGGAGAGAGGAAGGTAGGGAGAGAGGGAGGGAGGGAGGGAGGAAAGGAGAGAGAGAGAGAGAGAGAGAGAGA
>NC_134800.1:29718668-29726168 GCF_046742065.1 Oratosquilla oratoria
AATACAATTATGAAGTAATGCGGACACTCTTCTTCTTCCTCCATCTCTTCCTCCTCCTCCTCCTCCATCTCCTCCTCCTCCTCCATCTCCTCCTCCTCTTCCTCCTCTTATTCCTCTCTGCGTCCTTCTCAGCCTTCCTTGTATTACCGCAGTGTCTTCATAGAATGGCAGATGCCCATGAGGTCCACGTGCCGCCGGCTCCTGTCTCGTTTGCGTGTGTAATTTATTATGTATTACATATCACAAATGTTCTACATATCACAAATTACTTATTAGGAAAACTCCTGGGGGGACAGAGAGGGGGGGGGGTTTGCCGATTTAATGAAGCGGCCTTGCTGTGGATGTGCTGTGTCTTGCGACACTACCTCTGACCCAGGGCAGTGGACAAGATGCAGGGATGACCCGTCATTCAGGAGGTGCCAAGATAAGAAAGAGGGTGGAGGGGAGTGGAATGTATTAGGGATGGAGTGGGTGGGAATGGTTTTTATGCCTTTTTCTTTTTGGCTACCTCCCTTGTAAGGGGGAAAAAGCTTTTGGTATATGTATGTATGTACTTATTAGGGATGTACCGTACTACTAATACAAGAATATTAATTAAAAATTAGGGGAAAAGTGAAATAAACGATGGTAGGAAAATATACTGCAGATATAGAATTTTTTGACATATAGATAAGTGTGTAATTTCTTGTGTATTACATATCGCAGATGTTCTACATATCACAAATTACTTATTAGGGATGTATCGTACTACTAATACAAAAATATTAAATATTAATTAAAAATTAGGGGGAAAATGAAATAACAAACGATGGTAGGAAAATATACTGCAGGTATAGAAATTTTTTGACATGAAGATAAGTACTAACTAAGAATTTAGTCTCCATTTGTAATGAGTTTTACAAAATGTTATCTTGTGTACGGGGGGACACCTATGGTGAGTCGTTCCGTACAAGATGTGTGGAAGCACCATCAGTTAAATTTTCATTCAAATAATGTTCATTAAACATAAAGTAAAGGGTATTGCTATGTAAAAAGCATAATAATGCGCACGTATTTATTAAAATACATAAATAGAAAAAGGCACATTTTCATTACTTTATCAGGTATAAATATAAAGATGACAAAAAATGGTAAAAAATCGCATATTAGATGAATATAGAGGTAGCTTGAAACGTTAGGTCCTAGCCAACCTCTCAGTCTCTGCTTTTACTGGCACTAAAACCCTTTTTACACTCTCCTTTGTCACCTTGCACAAATCATCATTAAGCGGGAAGCAGAGGGTGACCTTGTAGCCAAAGATGGACCTCATCCGCAAGAAAGATATATCATATTGGCAATTCCCCTCAGAACTGATTATTTTGCCAACATGACGTACCTTTGTGTCTGCTTGATTCTCCTGTTGGAGCTCCAGCAGAAAGTCCCTTTCTGCTGGCTCCTTGTCCTGGAAGGGGCAAGGAGTACTCAAGTCTTCTTCCTCCTTGGCTTCAACTGATGAATCATCAAGTTACAGAGTAAAATCTGAGTCATTATAATCACAGTTGCTCCCGGGTAGATCTACTGCTCTCCGTTTCTTCCCCCTGGTTCTTCTGCAACTTCTTCCTCACCCTGTCCTATTTGGCCTGCGACTACAGCTGAGATTTTCATCATTAGTCAGGATGCAGAATCGAAATTACATCTTTCCCTTTGCAAACGGAGGTGCAGCAGTTTTGCGGTATGGACGAATTTATTCTGGTGTGACGTCACCTTTGGAGGTGAAGGTGGTCACAGAGTCTTGACTGAAGGCTCCGAAACGTCTAAGCTGGAAGTAACTACAGGGGCTGGGCTGGAACTGTCCGAAGGGTTGCTGCCGCTTCTTCATCCCTGACAGAACAGAAACCCCCACCACCACCAACCAAAGTTGTTTACAAAAGCCAAGTTCCTCCAAACACTAAATACTTGGCATTTTTCCTTCGGATATCTATTATTATCATTATTCTTTCCTTCAAAAACCATACTACTGAAGTCATGATGTATTCAGCCGTGAGGCACTAAAAATTTTTCAAAAAATGAAAACTAACACTAAAATAAATGCCTGATCATTGCAACAGTTCATGTATCAAGAGAAGGGTTTTAAAATTTAGGATAGAATCTGCCTTTTTTTCTTATAGTGCAAACCTTTCCATACTTAATTCGGATTTATAACACATTTAGGGTAAGCCCCATTCAATGGTACATACCCACATCACCATATATTATGTATTAAATGTTGCAAGTTGTACATTATATTGAAAGGGGGAAAAAGCCTTGGTATATGTATGTATATATAATATATCATAAATGTCATATAGCATCTATTATATATCATATATTACACAATATATATTATATACTATGTATCATATATATTATCTACTATATAATATATATCATTTTTCCGATATATTACATACTGTATACTATATATGACATATCATATATTACAGACTATATTACATATATATTATATATTATATATTATATATTATATATTATATATCATATATTCTATATTATATATTATATATTATATATTATATATTATATATCATATATTTTATATTATATATTATATATTATATGTTATATGTTATATATTGTATATTATATATTATATATTATATATTATATGTTATATATTATATATTATATACTATATATTATAAATTATATTATATATTATATATCATATATTGTACATTATATATTATATACTATACATTATATATTATATATTATATATCATATATCATATATTATATATTATATATTATATATTATATATCATATATTATATATTATATTTTATATATCATATATCACATATCATATATTATATATTATATATTATATATCATATATCATATAAGTTATATGTTATATGTGATATATTATCTATTATACATTATATATTATGTAATATATATTATATATCATATATTATATATTATACATTATATATTATATATTATGTATTATATATTATATATTATATATTACATATTATATATTATATATTATATATTATATATTATATATTATATATTATACATTATGTATTATATATTATATACTATATATTATATATTAGATATTATATATTATATATTATGTATTATGTATTATCTATTATATATTATATATTATATATATATATTACATCATATATTATATTATATATATTATATCATATATTATATATATATATTATATCATATATTATATATTATATATTACTATATATTATATAGTATATATTATATATTATATATTACATATTATATATTACATATTATATATTATATACAATGTATTATATATTATGTTATATATTATATATTATATATCATATATTATATATTATAAATTATATATTATATATTATATGTTATATATTATATATTATATATTATTTATGATAAATTATATATTGTATATTATATATTATATATTATATATTATATATCATATATTATATAATATACGTTATATATCATATATTATATATTATATATTATATATTATATATTATATATTACATGTTATATATTATACATCATATATTATGTATCATACATCATATATTATATATTACATATTATTCATTATATATTATATATTATATAGTATATATTATATATTATATATTATAAATTATATATTATATATATTATATATTATATCTCATATGTCATATATTATATATTATATGATATATATTATATATTAGATATATATATTATATTTTATTTTCTATATAGTATATGTTATATATAAAACTTATATATTGTATATCATAAATCATACATTTTATGAAATACATTATATATGATACATTATATATTATATACTATATATTACATATTATATGTTTTATATTATATATATTATATATTATATATTATATATTATATGTTATATATTATGTATTATATATTATATATGATATATTATGTATTATATATATATATATTATATATTATATACTATATATTATATATTATATATATATTATATATAGTATTATATATCATATATTATATAATATATATTATATATTATATATTGTATATCAAATATTATATATTCTATATTATATATTATATATTACATGTTAAATATTATATATTATATATTATATATTATATGTTTACTTTATGTGTTAAATATTACATATTCTATATCACTTATCATATATTATATATGATATATTATATATTATATATTATATATCATAAATTATATATGTTATCTATTATATACTATATATAATATATCATATATTATATGTTATATATTATATTTTAACATCATATATTATATATTATATATTATATATTATATATTATATATTATAATTTAAATATTATATATTATATATTATTTATTATATATTATATATTATATATTATATATTATATAATATACTGTATATTAGAAATTATATATTATATGTTATATATTATGTATTATATATTATATACTATATAAAATATATTTATATATTATATACTATATATTATATATTATGTATTATATATTATATATTATATTTTATATATTATATATTATCATAAATTATATATAATATTTTATATATCAAATATTATATATTATATATTATATATCATATATTATATATCATATAATTTATATTATATTTTATATATTATATATTATATAAAATATATCTCATATTTATATTATATATTATATATTATATATAACATATTATATATCATATATTATATGTTATACATTATATATTATATAATATATATCATATATTATATATTATATATTATATATTATATATAATATATTATATATTATGTATTAAATATTATATATTATATATTATATATTATGTATTATATATTGTATATTATATATTATATATTATATATTAGATATTATGTATCATATATTACATATTATCTATTATATATTATATATTATATATACTTTATCATATATTATATATTTTATGTTATATATTATATATTATATATTATATATTACATATTATATATTATATATTATATATTATATATTATATAGTGAATGTTATATATTATATATTATCTTATACTATCTACTATGTACTTTATACTATATATTACACAATATATATTATACATTATTTATCATATATAATATATTAAATATTATATATTATATATTATATACTATATATTATATATTATATATTATGTGTTATATATTATACCTGTATATTATATATCATATATTATATATTATATATTATGTATTTTATATTATATATTATGTATCATCTATTCGTATTATATATTATATATTATATATTATATATTATATATATAATATCTATTATATATTATATATTATATATTATATGTTATATAGTATATATTATAAATTATATATGTATTATATTTTATATATTACATATTATATAGTACATATTATATATCATATATTGTATATTATATATCATATATCATATATTATATATAATATATTATATATTATATATCATATATTACATATCATATCATGTATATTTTATATTTTATATTATATATTATATATTATATATTATATATTACATATTACATATTTTATATATATTATATACTATATATCATATATCATATATTATATATCATATACTATATACTATATTACATATCATATATATTATATATTATATATTATCTATTATATATTATACATTATATATCATATATTATATATATATATCATATATTACATATTATATATTATATATTATATACAATATATAATGTTTCATATATCATATATTGTATATCATACTGTATATTATATATTATGTATTATGTATTATACATTATATATCATATATTATATATTACATATTATATATTGTATATTATATATTACATTTTATATAATATATGTTATGTAAAATATTTTGTATAATATATATTACATATTATATATTACATATTATATGTTCTGTATTATATATTATATATTATATATTATATATTAGTTTTTATATATTATATACTATACATTATATGTTATATATTACATATAATATATTATATAACATAAATTATATATCATTTATTACATATTATACAATATATTTTATATATATATTGTATATTATCTATTACATATCACATATTATGTATAATATATCATATATGATATATTATATAATATTATATATTATATACTATATATTGTATATCATATATTATATATCATGTACTATGTATTATGTATTATATGTTATATATTATATATTTTGTATTATGTATTATATGTTATATATCATATATATTACATTTTACATATCATATAATATACATTATATATAATATGTATATCATATATCATACATTATATATTATACTTTATATATTATATATTATATATCATATGTTATATATTATATATTATATATTATATACTATATACCATATATCATATATTATATATTGTATATTATATATTATATATTATATATTATGTGTTATATATTACATATTATATGTTTTATATTATATATTGTATATTATATATCTTATATCAATTATTAAATATTATATATTACATATTATATATTATATATTATATATTATATATTATATATTATATATTATATATCATATATTATATATTATATTCTATATATCATATATTATATATTATATATATTACATGTTATATATTATAGATTATATATTATATATTATATATTATATATTATTTATTAAATATCATATATTATATATCATATATTATATATTATATATATTATATATTACATATCATATATTATTTATTACATATTATATGTTATATATTATATATTATATATTATGTAATATATATATTATGTATTATATAATACATATTACATATCATATATTATATATTATATATTATACATGTTTTATATTATATATTATATATTATAAATTGTATATTATATATTATATATTATATGTTATATATTATACATTATATATTATATATTATGTATTATATATTATATATAATATATTATATATTAAATATTATATATTATATATTATATATAATATATATATATTGTATATTATATTTTATATATTATGTATTATATGTTATATATTATATATTATATATTATACATTATATATTATATATTATACATTATATATTATATATCATACACTATATATTACATATTATATATCATATATTATATATTGTATACTATATATTATATAATATATATTATATGGCGTATATTGGTTATTATGTATTATATATTATATGTCATATATTATACATTTTGTATTATATATTATGTATTATATATTATATATTATATATTATATGTTATGTATTATATGTTATGTATTAGATATATATATCATGTTATGTATGTTATATTATATAAGATATATTATGTATTATATATCATATGTTATATATTATACATTATATATTATATATTAT
>NC_134800.1:29731168-29736168 GCF_046742065.1 Oratosquilla oratoria
CCTTCCAAACTCACTCATCCCAACCTCACCCATCCCAACCTCACCCATCCTAACCTCACTCATTCCAACCTCACTCATCCCAACCTTACGCATCCCAACTTCACCCCTCCCAACCTCACTCCTCCCAACATCACCCCTCCCAACCTCACCCTTTCTAAACTCTCTACTTCCAACCTCACTTCTCCCAGCTCTGTCCCTTCCAAACTCACCCCTTCCAACCTCTCTAGTCCCAACCTCACTTCTCCCAACCTCTTCCCTCCTAACCTCTTCTCTCCAGCTTCAACCCTTACAGCTTAACTACTCCTAACCTCGCCTCCTGCAACCTCACCCCTCCTATCCCGACCTCATACATTCCTTTTTCAGCCTAATCCAAACCAAACTCAACCCTCCCAACCTCACTCATCCCAACTTCGTCCTTTCTAGCCACTCCCTTCCCAACCTCACCCCTTCCAACCTCACTCCTCCCAAACTGATCCTTCCCAACTTCACCCTTCCCATTCTCACTCATCCTAACCTCATCCCTTTCAACCTCCCCCCTCCCATCCTCCCCCTCCCAACCTCCCCCCTCAACCTCACCCCTCCCAACCTCACCCCTCCCAAATTCACCCCTCCCAACTTCACCCTTCCCATTCTCACTCATCCCAACCTCATCCCTCTCAATCTCACCCCTCCCAACTTCACCCCTCCCATCCCCCTCCCAACCTCACGCCTCAACCTCACCCTTCCCAACCTCACCCCTCCTAACTTCATCCTTCCCATTCTCACTCATCCCAACCTCATCCCTCTCAGCCTTATCCCTCTCAAGCTCACCCCTCCCAACCTCACCCCTCCCAACCTCACCCCTCCCAACCTCACCCCTCCCATCCTCCCCCCTCCCCCACCCCGTCGCCCCTCCCGCTCTCAGCCCTCTTCCGTCCCCATTCCTTTTTCCCCAGCCGCATTGCAGCTTCCCCCCGAACTCATTCCACATCATATTAGCATCGTCATTCCCCGAGAGACAATGGGGAGATGAGATATGCGAGGTGGGGGAAGAGGGGGGAGAGGGGGAGGGGAGTCACAGGAAGGTGGCCGGGAGAGGTGGGAGAGGGAGAAGGGAGTGTAGAGGGAAGAACAAGTGAAGGAGAATAAGACAGGGAGTTGGGTAGATAGGTGTGTGATAGCTAGAGGGTGTGACTGAAGTACTGAGAGTATGTATACATCGATTTAATATGCGTATATCTACTCACACTACGCTTGTGTGTGTGTGCGTATTATACTTTCCTAATTGCAATCCACAGTTTGAGTTACACTCTTGGGATATTGTCTGTTCTTTTATTGGTTAATTTTAGCTTTGCGTTTATTTGTGTTGTCCGACTGTACTAACTCTCCTTCCATATTGTTAGAGCGTTGCTGCTTGCGGCGGAGGTCGAGATGGCGGCAACTCGAATCCCCTGTTGCAAGGGAATTGGACCAAGGGCATGGTTCATTAAGTTCCACGCTACAGAATCCTCTGTAAGGGGCACCATCCTAACCTCCTGATAGGTGGGGGATGTGGGGGGGGGGGGTTAGTTCGCGACGTTAAACCATTGTTCTTTCTATCCCTCAAGCACTTCTTCCATATCGTCAGCATTTTTTTTTCTCTCTGCTACAGTAATTTATCTTATTTTGTTTTATTTTATCGTATTTTTGCCGGTTGTATATTCTCCGTCTATTTCTCAGAACACTGTTATCATATCCGTTCTCTATCTTTTATCTTAATGTTGGGAGGTCCAGTATATTTTCTCTTTCGGATGTTTTGTCAGCTAGGCTTGAAACCATATTGCCTGTTACTCGAACCCTGCTGCGAGGGAGTTGGACCAAGAACATGGTTCATTGAATTCCACGTTACAAAATCCTTTGTAAGGGGTACCGCTTTAGCCTCCTGATATATATGTATATATTTATATATATATATATATATATATATATATGTATATGTATATATATATATATATATATGTATATATATACATATAGATATA
The DNA here is from genome assembly GCF_046742065.1 of Oratosquilla oratoria. NCBI lineage: Eukaryota > Metazoa > Arthropoda > Malacostraca > Stomatopoda > Squillidae > Oratosquilla > Oratosquilla oratoria. The sequence goes on from NC_134800.1 coordinate 29,733,169, forward strand.
TATATATATATATATGCATATATATATATATATATATATACATATATATACATATGTATATATATATATATATATATATATGTATATACATATGTACTTATATACATAAACTTTTTTGAGACCACATTACTAGGCGGATCATGTTTTCATTGAGTTTGTTAATCATACCCTCATCCATGTACTGAATTGCCACGTAAGTTTGTCAGCAGTTTAAGTTTCCCAACCCTCTGTAATCTTCTTGGTGTTTTTTCCGGTGATGAATTATCCTTTGCCAACATTCTTAGTTATTTGCCTCTTTTGCTTTTGTCAGTGCTTTATTTCCTGTTTTTGTTTAATGATGTGTTCTTGTTGTTTTTTCTACCCATTTCCATCTATATAGGATTTGTGTGTGTGTGTGTGTGTGTGTGTGTGTGTGTGTGTGTGTGTGTGTGTGTGTGTGTGTGTGTGTGTGTGTGTGTGTGTGTGTGTGTGTGTGTGTGACTATGTGCATTACCAAGGAAAGAGGGAGGAATGGAGAGAGGGAGGGAGCTAGGGAGGAATAGAGAGTGGGAACGAGGATGGAGATCCAGAGGAGGAAGAGAGTAGACAAGAAGAAATAGACTTAGGTAATGAAAGTCAAGGAGAGAGAGAGAGAGAGAGAGAGAGAGAGAGAGAGAGAGAGAGAGAGAGAGAGAGAGAGAGAGAGAGAGAGAGAGAGAGAGAGAGAGAGAGAGAGAGAGAGAGAGAGAGAGAGAGAGAGAGAGAGAGGAATGACAATTAGACTCGAGTTGGGACATTTTCACCGCGAAGAAGACTTCCCCGATGCCCAGCGAAAATTGTGGAAGACCAAAATCTACGAGTGTTAAGATGGGGCAGAAGTGAGCAAGAAAGAATAGATTGACGCGGCGCTGCGTGGAGGAGGGGAGAGGAAGGTGAAGAAAAAGGACCAAAGGAGGGAGTGTGGGAGGGAGGGAGGGAGGGAGGGAGGGAGAAGAGCTCCTTGAGTAAAGGAAGAACGAGCTGGCGGTACTGAAGAAGGCGCAGAAGAAGGACGACAGGCTAAGTAGAGCGGGCGAGTCGAGACGAAGACGCGGAGGTTCAAGAGGAGGGAGGAGGAGGAGGAGGGGGAGGAGGAGGAGGAGGAGGGGGAGGATACGCGTCTGTCTTGGAGGCGGTAGGGGGAAGTGGAGGAGAGCAGCAGGCGTCTGGTATGGAGGGGAAGGGAGGTGTGAGGGGGTGAGAGGAGGGAGGGGAGGGACTTGGAGTGGAGGTTACAGGGTGTGGGGGAGAGGAGGGGTGGTAGTTGACTAGCGGGGGGTTGGGGGAGACGGAGGGAGGAGTTGAGGGGGCTGGTTTGGTGGGTTATTGAATGTTGGAGGAGGAGGAGGAGGAGGAGGGGGACACGTCTGGTGTGGAGTCTTCTTCAGGGTTATGGAGGTGAGGAGGGTTGTAATGGAATAAGAATGAGTGGAGGGATTAGAGCCTGCGTCAGAGATATGAAGGATGGAGGTTGTGGTTTTGGATGTGGAGGGAGGACGGTGGATTGACTTTTTTTTTTGGGGGGGGGGATGATTGAAGTGGTGTCAGTGTTGAGTACAAACTGATATTGTGGTTGTGGTTGTGGTTGTGGATGAGTGGTTGTTGATGGTGTGCAGTCCGGGGAGGAAGCAATATATTTTTAAATTTATTATGTTTATCAATTTACTGATTTATTTCTTTATTTGTCTACGTATCACGATGCTGGACATATAAATGGAGATGATGTGCCCTTTTCTTGTGAAATTAATGTGGATAAAGTTTTACTTTCTTCGCTGATGTTCAACGAATTGGTGGTAGGAATGATGTGCTAACAACGAAAATGTTGAGAGAGAGAGAGAGAGAGAGAGAGAGAGAGAGAGAGAGATGGAAACAGTGACAATGATGAACATGGGGCGATGATATTTCCTCTCTTGTTCTTTCTCTCTGCCTCTTGATTTGATTTTTTTTTTATCCCTACCCATGGCGATGACTACTTGAAAGCCCAAAAATATCGTTAGGCCTCTTTGCTAGTCTGGAAAAGAAAATAGTGTCTGAAAGAGAGAGAGAGAGAGAGAGAGAGAGAGAGAGAGAGAGAGAGAGAGAGAGAGAGAGAGAAAGAAAGAAAGAAGGATAGATGGAGAGAGAGAGAAAAAAAACAGAGAGAGGGACAGAGAGAGGGAGGAAAAGAGAAGGAGAGAGAGAGAGAGAGAGAGAGAGAGAAGGACAGAGAGAGAGAGAGAGAGAAGGACAGAGAGAGAGAGAGAGAGAGAGAGAGAAGAGAGAAGACGGTATGTTTTGGCGACAAAAAGCAGAATGGCGGTACGCCTGGGAGATGGTGATGATGACAAAGATGGTGCAAGTGATTACAGAGGTGATGACGTCAGGGAGAAGAATGAGGAGGAAGAGGAGGAGGAGGAGAAGGACGAGGAGGTGGAGGAGGAGGAGGATATTGATTATGATGATGATGATGATGATAGCGACGAAGGCAAAAATGGCGGTGAGGAGGAGGGAGGAGGGGAGGGGAAGGGGAGGGAGGGGAGTGGAGGAGGAGGAAATGGCGAAGAATATGAGTAGGAGAAAAAAAAAGGAGGAAGAAAGAACGAGGTGGAAGACGAAAACGATTAGTTGGGTAAAGGGGAGGAGGGAGTTGAAGTCAAGGAAGAAGTTGAAGGAGAAATTGATGGACTGTGATTTACCAGCGCCTCTATCCTAGTGGATAATCTGGCCTAGGGGGAAACTGGCTTCGCATCATAGGACGAGGTCGGAAAGTATAATTTATCACTGATAACTGATTGTACTAAAGAGTGGTCGACCAGAGTGGGGGAGGACACATTGAGTAAAGGAGACCAGAAAGAGTGAAGAAGAGCAAAAGGGACATCTTGCCGGAGTTATAGAGTAGACAGGAGTGGCTAAGCTTAAACCAGAGTGGACTGGAGTGAGATAATGTTGACCAGAGTGAAAGAAAACTGGATTGATCGTGGTCGAAGAGACCAGAGTGAGAAA
>NC_134800.1:29753668-29761168 GCF_046742065.1 Oratosquilla oratoria
TAATAATGGAAATTACCGGTAGATGTTACAATTGATCAACTATAAACCAAATCAACTTAATTAGAAATAAAAGTAAATTACAGCTTTCTAAAGGTAGATAGCGTTTGCCAAAGCTGGCGAAAGGCTATAAAACAGAGCACAAAATATCTAGATATATCTTTATTAAAAACATACAATACTGGAGAGGAGGATGAAGATAGTTCATACAATGTTGAATCTTGCAGAACTTACATGAAGAAGAAAAGGATCGTTTTCGGATCAATAATCTACAATCTTGACTGGAAAAAAGGTGCTTGGATGAAGTACTCGCCCTAAGAACGAGAATCCCAGGTTCTTAAAAAAAAAAAAAAAAAAAAAAAAAAAAACAGAGACGTCTGTTGGCTGTACTCTTTGGTGGGAGTCAACGCCATTCGTTTGGTTGACCGGTTTGTACTTGTGATTCGTAAATTGGAGTGAACCTATCTTATAAAAACGCCTATGGGGTCGGAGTATTCAAACAAGCTTCTATCCTCGTGGGCAATATCACGCCCAAGATGACGAGTCAATGGTGGTAAAGTAGAAACAGGAGGCAGATAAAAGTTAAAAATTATCAACATTCTTTTCCGAGTGGAGACTAGTCTCCAATTATAGAACAGTACTGCGTGGTTCTGGTCCGTAGGGATGTCACTAAGGTCCCCAAAAACCTGACCTTGGGATGCTGAAAGGCCTCAAAGTTGACCGGTCGTGCAAAAATGGAGGAAAGACCAATAACTTTCGTCTAACGCGTGATGACTAAAATATATAGAGAACGTGACCCCATAAGCCTAATTTGAAGTTGTGAGTCGTCCTCTCTTTAGATAATTTGGAATCAAAGTTTTTTATGCTGATTATATTCTAGTTCAATCCATTTGGATTCTTATGTGGGTATTCTAGGAAGATGTCGGGAAAAAACACTCATCTATATTAGTTATCTAACCTCGTGTAATATAGAAACTTTGTTGATATATAATGGAAGTTCTCAATTTCTACGTTGAGGCGAGGTTTAGATCTAAAGAAAAAATGCTCCTCTTTATTTGATTCTGTATATGTTTTCCTCGGCAGGCAAGCCGCACTACTCATCCCCCAAAAGTCGGCCTGTCGGTCTGCTCCAGATTTGCTCGGTTGGTCGGTTTTTGGCCCACAGGTTACTCGTCAGTAACGGTCAGTCTGCAGGACCCACTTCTGACCAGCCAAGGTCACTGGTATCGATCGCTGGGCTTCGAGTACGGTCAGGTGGTCGCTCCCCCCCCTCCCTCAAGACTCTTCCCAGCTGTTCAGGACAAACAGCTGTCCCTGTTTATTTCTTTCTTCTTCGTCTTCTTTATAAAGAAGGCGGAAACCGTCGTGGTGGGTTTGAGTCGTCCTGATTCATGACAGATATGACGTCATGTCGTCGTTTCTGGTCTATAGCTCAACCTGCGTCATGTTACTGTTTCAGCGTTTCCATACATATTTTGAGATTTTGAGGATCCTTCGTTGTTTTTGTTGTTGTTAAATGTTGGCTGAATGAAGAAGACCGTGGTCTCAGTAATGTTGACTTTTTTATGTTGTTGACGTAGGTGACAAATTACATATCTGGCAATAATGCAGATAAAAATGTGCAGAAAATTTTATACTCTATGTATATGCTGGATTACAGTAGACGCAACAACTTGGAAAAATGGTGGAGTGCTGCGTTAGTCATTAAGAACCTAATGAATTGAGAAGGTCACTTTTATCATGAAATCTAATAACGATTTTTAGATAAGACTTCAACAGTAACTGATGCTAACAATCGAGAAAAATAATCAACGACGTTTTGCGTTTACGTCAGTTGAAACATGGATTTTTCTTATATATATATATATATATATATATATATATATATGTATATATGTATATATGTATATATATGTATATATATATATATATATATATATATATATATATTTCTGGCTGCCGTCGGGTGATTTTATTCACTTAAGTGAAACTCACCGAACCTACCCCAACTCCCTTTAAAGGTGAAAACATCGACAGAGAGACGGAGGCCATAACGTATAGTAGAAGAAAGCCGCAGGGCAGCGCTTGCAAGAGCTTCTGCCACGTCACCATCGCCGTCCCCTTCTCGGCCCAGCCTCACCTCTCTTACTACTTGTCTCCACTCCTTCCTCCTCTTCCTCCTTCTCCTCCTATTCCCCTTCTCGTCTTCCTTCTCCTTTTCCCCTCTTCCCCTCCTCTCCCCTCTCGTCCTTCTCCTCTTCTTCTTCCCTCTCCTTCATCTTTTCCTTCTCTACGTTTCCCTTTTCTTCCTCCACCATCCTCTTCTTCCTACTCTCCCTCCCTCCCTCCCTTTCTCTTCCTCCCACTACTCCATGAAGTTCGTCTCTTGCCCTCCCCCCTTCCTGTTCCTCTCCTTCCGCGTTTTTTCCCATACATCTTCCCGTCTGTCCACCTTGACCGTTTTGTGCTGACACCCCCCTTCCCGTTGTCCGCTTGACCGGTTGACCCCTCGACTCATCTGTCTCTGCCGTCTGGCGTACTTCAGACTCGTCGTTTTACTGCTTGCTACTTGTGTGCGTGCGCGTGTGCGTGTGTGTGCGTGTGTGTGCGTGTGTGCGTGTGTGTTTGTGTGTGTGTGTGTGTGTGTGTGTGTGTGTGTGTGTGTGTGTGTGTGTGTGTGTGTGTGTGTTAGCGCATGTGCATATAATCTCCCCCGAGTTCGTAAGAATCTGTGGTCAAGGCCACAAAGACTCAAACGATTGACATGAAATATATCATTTGGGGTAGCTGCAATGGTCATCATCTTGAGAGAGAGAAAGAGAGAGAGAGAGACAGAGAGAGAGAGAGAGAAAGAGAGGAGGGGGAGTAGAAAGTCTTTTACTCCAAAAACTGCAAAGCGTAACAAACAGATATGAGTACTGACAGGGAAAATATCGTGGAACTTCCTTCATGAAGAACGAAAATAAAAAGGCTTAAAAAGGAAGAGATTTCCAGATCTTAAATAGAAGGAAAAATAGAAGAAAAAAAATCAAAGACATTATACAGAAATGGGATAGGGCGTACTTCAAGGACTGCATTAGTGCATAAGCTCATAGGAAAGAAAGAGAGAGCGAGAGAAGCGCAAAGTTTCAGCGTACAGTGAAGAGTATCTAAGTCTGCTGGCTTCAGACCACAAATTTTTCATTGGGTTCCGACTGACTTGAGTCATTGTACATAAAAGTCGCATATTCCTTCTGCAGCGAAAAATTTCCCCTGCCTAAAGTCAGCAACAAAGAAGTCCAAACATTTTGGAGGTGTTATAGATCAGTTGATTTCTTTGAACTTGTTTTTGCAAGAGTGTAGATACGAGAGTTGCAGATCTCTTTATGTGATATCCTAGTAGTGACTATTACCAGTCCAAGCGCATAATAGGGCAACGGTGACGGATCCAGCCGCAGCTGCTCAGCGCCTCCTGGTGTATGCTCCTCACAGGACTAAGGCATCAGAAAGGAGAATCTGTGTAACATCGAGGAGAATGAGTTATGTGTAAGAGAGCATGTGTCAAAAAGACAGGTGCAGAAAAAGGATCTCCAGAATAACTCAATATTATTTCTTTCTTTTTGTCACGAGTAATTGAGGACACAGATTTGGTCATTTTGAAGCTCTCCTTCGAGAGGATCGGAGATAGGCCTAGAGAAGAACAGGTGTATTAATCATCAGACGAATATTTTGGAAACGGGGAGAAGCTCATTTTGTTGAGCATTTATGAGCATCCCACGGAGTGCCACCCGTTGTAGTAAAAAATTAAAGCGGAGTTAATGTGCATCGAAAAGAAAAAGAAAAAGAAAGAAAAATACATACCCAAATTCTAGAAGATTTGTCTGTGCGTCTTGTTTCACCTGTCTGTCTAAATGACTGAAATGAGTACAAATCATCTTTATTTGTTTTTGTTTTTGTTTTTTATTTCTCTCGTGTGTAAAAAGCAAACGCGCACGCTTACATAAACAATAGCGTACATACACACGCGCGCCTATTGGTAGGCATAAAAACGTGGAATAACATAGAGATGATGAAGATGTGGAAGGGTCTGAGAAAAATTGTAGCGTTCTTTCCAAAAATAAATAAATAAATGAATAAATAAATAAATAAATAAATAGATAAAATAAAATAAAAATTCACCCGTGCCATTCACTCGCTCCCTCTTAATTAAGAAAATAATCCAACAGGCACGGGTAGCGATGACAGCCCTGTCCCCCCTCTCATTGTTGTTGCACAAGTGGGTCGAGTGCATTCAAATGAGGCGGGGAGGAAAAGGGGAAGGATGTGGGAGGGGTGGGTAGAACAGACAACAACAACAAGAACGCTTGGGTTCAGAGGACAAGTGTTGGGCACGTCACTGTTGTGACCACGAGCTGATAAGGGGCCTGTTTAACCACGTGCCCCCAATACCCATTCATCCGGGTATTCATGCACTCATTCACAGCCCCACGCCCGTATGCAAAGTAGCCTGATGGGGCTGCTGAGGGAGGTGTCGGCCTCGGGGCGGATCCGCGAGCTTGGCACGCGCTCGTGTGCCCAGGTGGCCTTCCTGTGTGCTAGCGGGGTGCTCCGTGAGGTGAATGTGGTGGTTGTAGTTTGTGGTGGTGCAGGTAGTTTCAGATGGTGATGATGGTGGTTGTGGTATGTAATATCCTATGAGGCGTGTTAATTTGTTCCTTTTGTCTACTCGTTTATTTGATTTTTTTTTAAACATCCAAATTTATTGTGATACACCAAGTCTCCTGGTAATATGCTTTGCCATATTAGCTTACTGTGGTGTCAATGGTGGTTTTCGTAATGATGACAGTGATGTGGGTTTCTCAAGGAACTACTTATTGGAGTGATGACAATACAAGCTAATGATAATGAAAATACATGTACTGGCTGTTCGGGACGTGATGACTTAGATGTCAATGGTGGTGAAGGCATTAATGATGCTATTGATTCTAATGGTGACTTCCATTGTGATAACTATAAAACCAGATATTTCATCACACGAGAAAACAACCAAAACGATCTTTGGACTGTTCGAATGAATTCTCCTCTAAGATAGTGAAGTTCTTGAAGAACAGAGGGGAACGAGGTGACGACCTCTTTCAGTCCATTGGAATATTTCGTAGGTATTGCCAAAACAATATATATATATATATATATGTATACATATATGTATACATGTATATATATATATATATATATATATAATATAATATATATATATATATATGCATATATATACATACATATATATATATATATATATATATATATATGTGTGTGTGTGTGTGTGTGTGTGTGTGTGTGTGTGTGTATGTGCAAGTATATATATATATATATATACATATATACATATACATATATACTGTACATATACATATATATATACATATATATATATACATATATATATAATGTATATATATACATTATATATATGTATATATATACATATGTACATATATTGTATATATATATATATATATATATATATATATATGTATATATGAGAGAAATTCGCTAAGAGCAGCGACATAAATCCGATAATTTATGCAACTGTCATAAAAATGATCGGATTTATGTCGCTGCTATTAGCGAATTTCTCTCATAGTGACAATGGCGATAAGCGTGAAAGGGATTCGTTCCTGTCCTTACCCCTTACCCTGGTGAGCTTGGTCCTTGAGTAAAACAGGAATTCGGATCGCCGAAATAAGTGATCTTCCTTCCCTCGGGAATCAGTTCGATTCCAGGTTTCAAGGATTTTATAGCTTCTGTGGTGTAGTGGTCTAGGGCGCTGTTACGGTAATCTACGGATGGCCGAGTGCAGTGGGTTCGAATCCTGCATGCAACTGTAATAAAAAATTATCGGATATTTATATATACATATATATGTATATATATATAATGTATGTACATATATATATATATATGTATATATATACATATATATGTATATATATACATATACACACACACACACACAAATATATATATATACATACATATATATATATATATAGATATATATTTACTGTATGTATATATATATACATATACATATATATATACATATATATGTATGTATATGTATATATATATATATATATATGTACATATATATGTATATATATATGTATATATATATATATGTATATATATATACATATATATACATACATATATACATATATATATGTATATATATACATATATATATATATTATATATATATATACATACATATAATGTGCAAAAAGATCACAAAACCACGTGATCCAATAAATTGCTGATAACCACAAAGGAAACCGGAAAAGAAACTAGAATTCCCAAGCGCTTTCGTAATATTTCACATTTTCAGGGGAATACAGAAGAAAATAGTTACACATAGGTATATAAGAGGCATGAAAATAAACTGGGAAAGGTACAGACAATACATATTGAGAAAATATAACAAACATTAAAATACATAAAATAAGATTATTTTTGAAAAGATGTAATGTGATTATGAATTTTGTCAATGATAATGGTCTAATTTAAAAATACCATAGCTAATATTATTGTTGGATCCTTCAATCTTTTATCATACAACTTTAGATAATATTCCTATTGGCAAATGAATCACAAGACATAATGGATGAAGCATTAGACCAATCAATACGATGATCAAAATCTCTCATATGGACAAACAGCGTATTAGACTCTTGTGCTGTTTTTACATTGTACTAATGTGGTTTAATCCTTGTTGAGAGTTCCTTCCCGTTTGCCCAAGGTAATACTTTTTACAGTCTCTGCAAGGGATCTTGTATATGCAGCCACTTGAGACACTAGATTAATGTTTAATAATTAACTTCTTAAAAGTATATGGATGATCAAATACTACTTTAATATTCCATGTTTTTAGGATATTAGGAACTTGATCCAGATTGTTACTGAATGGTAAAATCAGAAGGTTCTTAGTATCAAAGGAGTGGATGGTTGAACACTATAATTATTTTTTTTTTTTCTGCAGTGAGGGCGTGAGCTAAACATTCTTTAGGGTACTTTAATCCAAGACCAACTTTAACAATATGCTCAAATTCCTCAACAATAAATTCGGGGCTACAAATACGAAGGGCACGTAAAAACATAGAAAAACCAGAGTATTTTACTTTATCATGGTTAGCCGAGTAATAATGAATATCTGAAAAAATATTTGTCGGCCTCCTATACACACTAAACTTAAAATTATTACCATTTCTATGAATGAAGTAATCCAAAAAGGGCAAATTACCATTATTTTCTAATTCAATAGTAAAATTAGTAGAAGGAACTAAATTATTTAGAGATTGTAAAAATACATTTATATATATATATATATATGTATATATATATACATACATATATATATATATATATATATATATATATATATATACATGCATATATAAGATAGTTGTGTGTATTTTAAGGCATATATAAGATATTTGTTGTTTTCTCAATTGTAAAAGTCAA
>NC_134800.1:29793668-29796168 GCF_046742065.1 Oratosquilla oratoria
AGATAGGGGACCGCTGCTGTAGATCTTAAGAGGAGCCGGGCAGTCTCTCCCCACTGCGTCATAAGACTCGGGAAACCTACACCTTTGACCCGAGTATCACACCACAGAACCTCCCCCTCGTGGTCCAGGTCTCCAGAGACTGAGCCTCGCCTTCGCGGCCACCTCGGCCGACCCACCTGTCTCTTCCAGTCCACGTCTGTGTCCCTCATCTCGCCACTGTGGCCACTTTCCTCTCCTCTGCCTACCTATCCTCTTTTTCCCTCCTCCCCTTCCTCCTCTTTTTTCTCTTTCTTCTCCTCTTCCTCCTTGTCTTCGTCCTCTTCCTTACCCTCCTCCTTCTTCTTTTCTCTCTCCTCTCCTTCCTTATCGCCATCTTTCTACTACCCCCTCCTCCTCCATTTTTTTCTTTCTTCTCCTCTTCCTCCCTCTCTTCGTCCTCTTCCTTACCCTCCTCCTTCTTCTTTTCCCTCTCCTCTCCCTCCTTATCGCCATATTTCTACTCTCCCTCTTCCTCTCCCTCCTATTCGTCTTTTCTTCATCACCTTCCTTCTCCTTTCCCCGCTCCTTTTCTCCTTCGCCTCCTCCTCTTCCTTCTCCTCGTCCTCCTCTTTTTCATCATCATTCTGCTCCTTCTACTACTCCTCCTCCTCCTTGTATTCCTCTCATCATCGTGATCATCATCATTATCATTATCACCACCTCGTCAGTATTAGAAACCGGTACAAAATATATCACCGCGACCATTCTCACCATCACTAGTCTTATATCCTCCAGCACCAGAAAGACCCAATTTATGACCACTGTCACCACTTGTAACATTTTCTTTAGCACCACCAGAAACCTTCAGTCTGCCACCAATAACCTTTTCTCACTTACCAGCTTAAACACCAGTTTCACCACCTCCAACTAATATACCTCTATCATCACCATTCGCATCAGAGCCCAATTGGTGTGCCAATTCGTTTGCACCATTTGCTCCAGGCTGGGATGGTTGCCGTGGTGTCGATAGGCCTAATGCCTTGCCACCACCCCTGCCCTCCACCCACCCTTCACCCCCCGAGCCAGTGGTGGATGGCACGCGCCGTCCCTGCGTCTCGGCACTCTCATTTATGGCACCATTTTTTTAAAGTAATTTAAGGGCTAGAGAGGGGTGATTGGGGGAGAAAATAAGAAAAAGAAAGACAAGAAAAGAGTAAAATCGAGGATGACAACACCCGAAGACGAGTCGCTTATAAAAGAGAGGACTTTCATCTTCTTCGTTTTACTTATTATATCTGTCGTGTATGGCACGCTGTTCGGTGACCCCCCACCCCCCGCCTCTCCCCGCCTAGTTAACGCAGGAGGGGCGTCACTCACCCTCCCAGCCCCCTTCTCCCCGTCCCCCGCACCCCACCTAAATGGTTGGAGGTGAAGAAAAAACACAAGTTGGTGAATGGTTTCCTGAAGACTTGCACCCTCTGGAGGACTCTGAGGAGGAGGCTGAAGGCCTCGTTTCTGTCCTTCGGGGAAGGGAACTGGGTTAGGCGTCGACTGGGGGAAAGAGGTTTAGGGAAGCGAGAGTAGATAGGGCGTGTTCGTAGAGGACGCGTTGCCCCGGTCATCGACGCCTACAGCGTCTTCGGCATTCGTGTTATTCATGTGCTCACTCTCATATCTCTTCAGCTCATTTATAATTTTACTCCTAATTCACCCTAATAAGTTTGTTCATTATCTTCCCCCTACCTCACCCTAATCTGTTCACAAACTCCACCGCAGGTTCCGTACCTTGCTCCTGTATTCACCCGTTTCAGCCTGTCCTTGCTTTTACCCTCTCCAGTTCACCCTCATCTACCCTAGATCACTCACCCTTCCCTTCCCTTCACCCGCTTTCCAGCCAATATTTTCTGTAAATTCACCCTAACCTTCTCTCGACCCAGTCACCCTTGCCTTCACCCATTCCAGCCTGGATTTGCTTTCACCTTCTCCAACTCACCCTTCACCCTCCTTGTTATTAGCCGTTCACCACCTTGTGCACATTAAACACACTTTATTTTACATTCTGTTCAGTCGCTACTACTCGGCTAGAGTATATGCACAGTAAACTTTAACATCTTTCCTGTCCTTGACACCTTATGACACTTCTTTCACCTCAGCAACGGGGAGAGAGCATTATAAGTAAAGACTGATCAGCCTCCTTCCTTGAATGGAAAATATTCTCCAATCGTAAGAGAAAACTGAGTGACTCTGATCCGTAGGGGTGCCACTAAAGTGGTTCACAGCCTCTTCTCAAGCGAGGAGGTGTCACAAAATTGAAGTGAAGAGTCTGCCGCCGCCAAGTGGTTCTGTCCATCTGTCTTGATTGCGAAGGAATTAGTCTCGCAACGTTTCCCCTCTTTGTTTCTCTGTAGCCCCTCCATCCCTCCATCCCTCCATCTCTCCACCTCTCCACTCCTCCATTCATCCACTTTCCCATCCCTCCATTCCTCCTTAATACCTCTCTCTCTTTTTATGCGACTTTCTC
>NC_134800.1:29801168-29803668 GCF_046742065.1 Oratosquilla oratoria
ATACTGGTGTAATTGATGGTGCAGAGCGTAGGTGATAGTGTCATGTGAGGCGGTTTTGGTGAAAGTGGTTGTGCAAATGGATATATTTGTGGTAAATGGTGTCCGTGGATAATTCTTAGACTAATATAGATTTTGTTCTTTTGCGATTCTTCATCATGTTCAGATGAACAGGATAGAGAATAAATCATAATCGGCAATGGTGTTTCCCTCGTCTGAATAAAATCACCTGTAGACAGACATAGAAATATATATAATTGAATATTTTTCCATGTACGGGGTAATGGGGATAGATCAGAACCCTTTCAAAGGCGCAAAGGTGTTTCCCTTAGCTGAATAAAACATCTGACGACAGCTGTGAATGACCCGGGTTAATCAAGATGGACAATACTCTTTCAACTACGGGATGTTTTCCCTTATCTGAATGAAATGGCCCGGCAACAACCAGAACTACTACTCTCTGGTCACCAAGTCAGGCCCTTCGGTCTCCCCAAAAGTACTTGCAGCTATCAAACCGACCCTCCTAATCTGCAGTTCCCTATCTCCAAAAACCATTTAATCGCTATTCGCTCCTTTCAATGATAACCAGCTTGCACTGGGCGGCGTCACATGCAAATCCTCCAATCAGAGTCGCCGGATTAGCTGATAGCATCGCCGCTCCATTTCGAAGATTAGGATCGAAGTCACCCGCAGCGACTTCAGTTCTCAACGACGAAGCGGGATCTGACGGAGTAATACGCCGCCGCCTCCTCCTCCTCCTCCTCCTCCTCCTCCTCCTCCTCCTCCTCCTCCTCCTCCTCCTCCTCCTCCTCCTCCTCCTCCTCCTCCTCCTCCTCCTCCTCCTCCTCCTCCTCCTCCTCCTCCTCCGTTACCTCCTCCGTTACCTCCTTCTCTTCCTCTGGGTGAGCCAACTGCTGTGCCATGTCTTCCTCCTCCCCCTTTTCTTCATCTCATTCCTTCTACTCTTCTTCTTCCTTCTCCTTCTCTTAAACCTTTTTCTCCTTCACAAAAAGTTCCTTCCAAGTCGGGTCTTGGTATTCGAAAAGGACCTTCGAAGACGAGTCTTGGTTCTCGAAAACGGCCTTCAAGGTCTTGGAATTCGAAAAAGATGTTGGTACCCGAAAAAAAAGACTTTGTTATTTTGATACCTCTGCCGGAGAGTAGCGAGACTTTCCTCTGGCACTGCTGACGTAGAAAACAAAGGCAATCTGTCCTCTCACGACTCCGACGAGCTCCACAGACGCCGTCGAGACTTCGTCGTCACTCACCCTCATATGACATCCTTTGCCACCGTATTCGTTCGCGTTCTGGGGCGTCGTTAAGAGAAATGTTAAGAAAACATTAGTTTACCTCTTCTCCCCGCTACGAGGAGACACTTCCCTCCTCGGAATTCCCCGGCTCTCTCTTCGCCCATTTGATCGACCCCTCTTCCCTATTGCCTCTCGGCACGCCAAGTGGGGAGACAACACCTAAACGCGAAAGTTTCCTTTCTACTTTCCCGTCCCACTCTCTTTCACCTCCTCTCTCCCCCTTCTCTCTCTCTCTCTCTCTCTCTCTCTCTCTCTCTCTCTCTCTCTCTCTCTCTCTCTCTCTCTCTCTCTCTCTCTCTCTCTCTCTCTCTCTCTCTCTCTCTCTTTCTCTCTCTTGTCTCCTTTCTGTTTTGTTTTCTCTTTTCTATCCCCTTCCTTTTTCTGGGAAGCCTCCTTTCTCCAGTATCTTTCTCCTTCACTCTCATCCTCCCTCTCTCCTTCCCTCTTTTCTCTTCTCTAATTCTGTCTCTCCCTTCTCCCTCTTTTAGTTTTCCTCTCTCTCTCTCTCTCTCTCCTTCTCTTTTCTGGTTACATTTGCTTCCTTCCAAGTGTTGAAGATTAACAATGAATCTCAAGGGAATCTCTGCTCACCCTATGCTTTTCCCTTCCTTTCTCTTCTTTTCTCCTTACCTCTGTCTCTCTCTCTCTCCCTCTCTCTCTCTCTCTCTCTCTCTCTCTCTCTCTCTCTCTCTCTCTCTCTCTCTCTCTCTCTCTCTCTCTCTCTCTCTCTCTCTCTCTCTCTCTCTCTCTCTCTCTCTCTCTCTCTCTCTCTCTCTCTCCGTTCTCTCGTTTCTCTCCTTCACTCTGTCCTTCCCTTCCCTAGTCACATTTTCTCACTCCTTTATCCCTCCTTTATTTCACATTTCCCTCCTTCCTTCCTTCTTCCCCTCCTACCGTTAACTAGATGATATTAAGCTCTCTGTCTTCCTCACGCCATCCTTCCCACTCTCTTCCCTTTCGCCCTCCCTTTCTTTTTTCTTCCCTTTCTTTCTCTTTCTTTTTCTCCCTCCCCACCTCCTTCCCCTCCTCCCTCTGCCAATTGTTGGTGACAGTCACAAACGTGGGAGCTCCCCTTCCTCCCTCTCAACTCCCACACCACCCTCAGGTACTGGCAAGGACAACCACACCTCCTACAGACGCCCCTGTCGCGGCAAATCTATTCACAATCAACTGCTCCTGGCTCATCACTATTC
>NC_134800.1:29808668-29813668 GCF_046742065.1 Oratosquilla oratoria
CCAAAAGAAATATCATTGAAAGTTGCATGATAAAAAATTCTGAAGGATCTAATATTAATATTAGCTATGGTTTGTTTAAATTAGATAATTTTATCATTGACAAAATTTGTAATCAAATTAAATCATTACAAAAATGATTTAATTGTAAGTGTTCAATGTTAGTGACATTTTCTCCATGTGTTATGTCTGTTCCTTTCCCAGTTTATTGTATTACTTCTTATATACCTATGTGACAATTTTCTTTGTTGTAATCCCCTGAAGATGTGAAATATCACGAAAGCGCTTGGGAATTCTAGTTTTCTTTTCCGTTTTTTCCCCGTGGTTATCAGCAATCTTTTGGATCACGTGGTTTTGTGATCTTTTTGCATATGTATATATATATACATATATATATATATACTGTATATATATATATATACATATATATACATATATATATATGTATATACTCATATATATATATATATATGTATATATATATATATATATATATATGTACATATATACACATATATATGTATATATATATATATATATATATGTACATATATATACATATATATATATGTACATATATATAATATATATATAGAGATATATATATATGTATGTATATATGTATACATATATATGCAGGAGAAATCTCATAGATTCGTGATTCTAAATATGCGGAAAAACGACCAAGGAAAAAGAAAACCTGATGACCCAGCGCTATCGTCTATTCAGACATCCTCAGGGTACCTTGAGGATATCTGAATAGACGAAAGCGCTTGGTCATCAGTTTTTCTCTTTCCTTGGTGGTTTTTCCGCATATATATATATATATATATATATATATATATATATATATATATATATCATATATATATATATATATATATATATATATATATGTTTGTATACATATCTGTATACACATATGTGTTTGTGTATGTATGTGTGTGTGTGTGTGTGTGTGTGTGTGTGTGTGTGTGTGTGTGTGTGTGTATTCACTTGGTCTTTGGATCACGTGTTCGACTCGTGATCGACAGCTATTTCCCTCCTGGAAGAGAGCTCAGAGCTCGTAGGTCCGATCTATGGGTAATGCTATGACCTTGCACACACACACACACCCAACTCCCTGCCCACGAGAGTCAGAGTAACGACCCGAGGCACAGCGATACCGAAATAATTTCGGCCCTGGGCAGGATTCGAACTGGCTACTGGGAGCACTTCTGCTTCCCAGTTCAGCGCTCTACCAACTGTACCACCGAGTCGGTGTGTGTGTGTGTGTGTGTGTGTGTGTGTGTGTGTGTGTGTGTGTGTGTGTGTGTGTGTGTGTGTGTGTGTGCGTGTGTATGCATTCTTATGGCTGTCAACTAAACATTTTTTCGACTATAAAAAAACGGGTTCAAAGACCAAAGCCACAACTCACCAGCGTAGGTAAAGAAAATAAACGGGATATAGCCACCAAGGAGTGTTGGTGTAGTGGTTAACGTCTCGGCTTCCCATGCTGGAGGTCCAAGTTCTTGCCTTGCTCAGGGCGTGAAAGCTTCGCAAACAATTCAGGTCTTTACTGTCCCCTTTAAGCAAGGGGATGGGTCCATGTGTGGTGTATGTAAGATTACGGTAGTGCTGCCCATACATTATGTTATATACGAGCTGTGAACTCTCACCTAGGTGAGGGTTTATAGCTGGCGATCAAACGCGTGATTCAAGACCAAATTGAATCTCCTGTCTCAATAATTATCTCTCGAAAGACAACGAGGACAATTGTCCCTTTGACTATTACTAGTCTCGCTGGTCAAAGAACTATTAATGTGGTTGGTATCAATGAGTACCATTAAGGAACCCTTCCACTCAACAGTAGTACCAATGGTATTCCTTCTAACATAGACCTTCCCTCTCTTTCGTCCCTTCTCTCCCCTCCCAGCTTCCTCCCTCCACCTCCCGCCCTCCCTCCACCACAACCCCCCAACAAGGGCAACGCTCACTCTAACTCTTCCCCACCATTCCCCTCACCAAAGACTATCCTCACCCTAACGGCCCAATTGCACTGAACTAACTCCGCCACTTCCTTATCCTAAGCTTCACTACCCAACCTTATATGCAACACACTCTCTGCAGTCTTAATCAGTACACCAACCCTTGTCTGACTGGACAACCTAAACACTGGGACAGTACCTAACCTCACCCAAGCAACCTACCCCTTCACCTCACCCCCCATCCAACCGCCTCCCTCCCTACCTCCCCCTGCAGGCTGCCCAGAGGGTGAAGAGGGACGTCAAAACAAGGGTGAATCCGTCACCCTTGTTGGACAATGGCGGCCTGCAGCAGCTGACACTTGGTCGACGCGACTGAAGAACCGCAGAAGCGGCGGGATTGTGGCCTCCACCGCCGCCGCCGCCGCCGCCGCCAAACTTGCGGTCGGACCGCAAGTGGTATTATCGCGGTGCCCGGGGTATTATGCCGGTACTGTGGTATAATGATGCTGGTGGGACCGATCCAATGCAGATGTTGGGGCGATAGTGATTAGCTCTTGGAAACCAGGAGGGATATCACTGTTGATTTTTTTTTTTTTATCTCATTATTTCTATTTATCTATCCATGATCTATTTCTATTCAATCATTTGTTTACGTTTACTTATCTGTCTTTCTTTATTTATTCATTTGTTTACTTATTCCTTCTATTTTTCTGAAGGAACGATCCCATTTTTTTTTTCTTTTTTATAGTATAGTAGTGACCACCACTAGGGGAGTTGGGGTGGGGAGAATTTCCTTCAGGTAATGAGCTCGTATAACAAAAATGATCCTTATTAGACACTGGAAAGACAGTGATTATTCTTGGATTAGTAAATTTACTACTCCTAAATTTTATTTAATTCTAGTATCTATTCTATATCATTTCCTTTTTATTTCTCTCAAATCTTTATCCATTACATTTTACAAGAGCTGGTAGTCTATCGACTAACAGGGCTTCCATTCTCAAATAAATCTGTGTCAGGTTAAAGTGAACAGTTCATGATAATGGCCATGAAAATAGGACCCTTCCCTTGACCTCCTTGGCTGAATAAAATTGCTTGGATCACAAGTCGGAAAAAGCAGTTAAAAGTTCAAAGATAATTTCGCGTGATGGCCACGGTCCTGGCAAGGGAGGGAGGGAGGGTAATTGGTGGGGGGGTGGGGGGTTCACTGCTGTTACTGCAGTGGGGGGCTAATTGGATGAAGGAGTTGTAGAGGACGGAGGCGTCGCGGATTAAGGGGGCGAGGATCGAGTGTGATGGGGGGAAGGGGAGAAGGGGAGAGAAAGAGATAGAACAGCAAAAGGAAGCAAAAAAAAAAAAAACGAAGCTTTACTATATTGAAAAAAAAAAACTCGCCACAAGCATGTTAGAATACGATGAAGAAAAAATAGACACCAAAAAGTAAAAACCGATTTTATTTTGATGAAGAAAGCGAAATAGTTGGACGAAGATCAGCGGAGGTGATCAGTGGGGAGAGACAAGAGGTGGCAAGTGGACACCGTCCGGCCCCCAACTCACCTCTTGAGCCCACCGCGTGGCTCTCTTCCCCCCAAACACGCCCCCTCTGCGGCCGCGAGACATTCTTACTTCTCCTCCTCCTCTTCCTCCTCCTCATCCTCCTCATCCTGCTCCTCCTCCTCCTCTTCCTCCTCCTCCTCCTCCTCCTCCTCCTCCTACTCCTTCTCCTCTTCCTCCTCTTCCTCCTCCCTTTCTCTTCCTGCTCCTCCTCCTCCTCCCCCTGCTCCTCCTGTTCCTCCTCCTCCTCCTGTTCCTTCTCCTTCTCCTCCTCCTCTTCCTCTTCTTCCGCACCCTTTTCTTCCTCATCCTCATCACCTCTTCCAACTCCTCCTTCTACCCCTTTTCCTCATCCTGTTCCTCCTTATCCTTTTTTCCTCCTCCTCCTCTCTTCTTCGTCCTCTCCCTACCTTCTTCCCCCTCCTCTTCCTCTTACTCCTCCTCTTCCCATCTTTCTATCTTCCTCTTCTTTCTTTTCTTCCTTCTTCTCTATCTCTTCTTCCACCTCTTCCACTTCCATCTCCTTAAAGATAGAAGCGTCGGTATACTACAGCCCATAACAACAACAACAACAATAACAACTTTCATCTCCTCCTCATAAAGATGATATTGATACAAACATTCGTATTAATTCTAGTCGGAATCTACTCGACGGCTCGACGGCCGCACCTGACCTCACTGAGCAGCGCTCCTGCTCAAGACTTCAGTTGTCGTTCGAGCGAGCGAGACCTGTCACCATCCGACGTCCGCCCACACCTGACCCCCTCTTCTTCCTGTCACGTCAGTCACTTACGTCAGCCCATTCTCCTCCTCCCCTCCTCCCCTTCCTCCTCCTCTTCCTCCTCCTCCTCCTCTACGTCTTCTTCCCCCTTAACCTCGCTCCCGTCTGCCACACCACCAACAAACCAATCTTTCTCGGAGTCTTCAATACCTTCTCCATACTCTAACCTCGTCCATTGCAAAATATCCAAGATAACGCCAATATGGTCAATAATATTGTTCAATAATTTGCATGGCACAATTACATTGAAAGTGTAGTGATGGTATTGACATACCTATGTAAGAAGGACAGTAGTTTCGTGTCAATACATTGTGTCAGTAATAATGATCGTGTTAGGACTGGCTCACCTCGCTTCTTGTTCACTTCCTCAGCACCCACCAGTCGAGTGTTCTTCTTACTCTCTCGCCCAATGGATTTCCCCCGGACTTCGCCTATGTCTTCAGCATATGTCTTCGTTCTCATTACAGATCCTCTGAAGCGCCTTTACTGGAGGGCTCGAGGATCGTTGCCAGCTGCTGTAGGTCTGCGGGCCCTCAGTCATGGAAAGTCGAAGCAACAGTTAGTATTTTAGCTTGACTCTGCCGTCGTAGCCTTTTAGAGTATGGGGCATATCTCCGAGAGGCTTTCGAAGAACGTGATGTACAAAGTACCTTCTGATCTTTATCTTAATCTAGTTATCACGATTCCTTTGCTCCTGCCCT
>NC_134800.1:29826168-29828668 GCF_046742065.1 Oratosquilla oratoria
GTGTGTGTGTGTGTGTGTGTGTGTGTGTGTGTGTGTGTGTGTGTGTGTGTGTGTGTGTGCGTGTGTTAGTGTGTGTGTGTGTGTGTTTTGTGCGTGTGTGTGTGTGCATCTGTGGCTTTGGCGTCCTTCTTGGCCATTTCGAGTTTAATTTGCGTCCTGTCTCCCCTTTTATCTCTTCCACCATCCTGTCATTTCCTCCTGCTGCTCCTTCCGCGCGATATCTCTCTCTCTCTCTCTCTCTCTCTCTCTCTCTCTCTCTCTCTCTCTCTCTCTCTCTCTCTCTCTCTCTCTCTCTCTCTCTCTCTCTCTCTCTCTCTCTCTCTCTCTCTCTCTCTCTCTCTCTCTCTCTCTCCTTCTTTCTTTCTTTCTTATCTTGCCTTATTTTCTTTCTCCAACACACGCCCCACCCTGCTCCCGTCTTATTCGTTTTCCCCCCGACTCCCTTCGACTGACCTCCCCCCCTCCCACTTCCCTCCCACTAACCCCCCATCCCCCAGTGTCCGGGCCAGTGGTCAGCTCCGGGCAGGAGCGGAGGCTCCCCGCTTGGGTTTACAATTAAGAATGCAATAAGTTACAGTTAGACTCTTGCCTCGCCTCCACTCGCCGTCCTGCCCCGCCGCCGCCGCCGCCGCCGTTGCCTTCCAACTTACTTCGTCGTTGCTCCCTCCGCCTTCAGAAACCTTGAGTTTTCCTCTTCTTTATTTATCTATTTCGTCTCTCCATCTCTGTTCCCTCCTTATTCATTTTAGACCTCTTTTTCCCATCTATTTTTTCTTAATCTCTTTATTACTTCTCTTTTTTTTTCTATTTAGCGTTCTTCTTTTCTTTCTTTTTTCTTTTTCTTCTGTCACTGATTCTTCTTTTTCTCTTTCTCCTCGTTTCCTTTCTTTTCTACTTAATCTTCCTCCTCTTTTTTCTCTTTTTTATTTCTCTTTTTTCTCTTTTGTCTTTATTCCTCTTTTTATTCTTTTACTCTTTATTCTTCGTCTTTTTCTTTCGTTTCGGGTCTTCGTAGTCTGCCTCCACCTCCGACATCTGTCACCCTTTACCTTCCTTCCCTTCCTTCCTTCCCTTTTTTTCCTTCTTTTCTTCATTTGTATTTGCCTATAAATGGTTTTCCTTCTCTCTTTGCCATTCTATGCTTTTAGAATGGTGGATATATTTTCTAGATTTATCGAAAGTATGTTCATTGTGTCATCGAGCATTTTATTTATTAATTTGTCTTTTTTTTCTATACTACTTATTCACTCATTTGTTCTAGTTATGCACCAGAGAAGTTCTTGAGCTGATCTTTATTTACACGCTATTCTGTTTATTTCTTATTCATTTTGTTCTTTCTAATGTTCTTCTTGAAATCCTGTACGTAGTCACCATTTCCTTGCTTCGGATATGAATTTTATTTGTACTATACTTCCATTGTATTTTTTCCTTTGCCTATCCTATAAACATATGAGGAGTCCAGAAACAGGGGCATTCCCGCCACTTTTACTGGTTTCGAGTTTAGCATGGATCGTGAAAGATTTCCGCTTCCTCTCTCTCTCTCTCTCTCTCTCTCTCTCTCTCTCTCTCTATCTATCTATCTATCTATCTCTCTATGTATATATATATATATATATATATATATATATATATAAGCCGCGGCCTTCACCCTTCCCGGCTTCGCCGGGGACTTGGCTGCGCAAACAGCGGCCTACGGCCGCAGCTTTCCGCGCTCTAATCCCTCGTTTTCCCCTTCGGCCTCAGCCTCGGGGCGGAACCCCAACACGGGATCCCCAGCACGAAGAAGAACGCGACGAAGAACGCGAAGAAGAACGCGAGGAAGAAGAACGCGAGGATGAAGAACGCGAAGAAGAACACGAAGTAGAATGCGAAGAAGAACGCGAAGAAGAACGCGAGGAAGAAGAACGCGAGGAAGAAGAACGCGAGGAAGAAGAACGCGAAGAAGAATGCGAAGAAGAACGCGAAGAAGAACGCGAAGAAGAATGCGAAGAAGAACGCGAAGAAAAATGCGAAGAAAAACGCGAGGAAGAAGAACGCGAAGAAGAACGCGAAGAAGAACACGAAGTAGAATGCGAAGAAGAACGCGAAGAAGAATGCGAGAAAGAAGAAAGCGAGGAAGAAGAACGCGAAGAAGAATGCGAAGAAGAACGCGAAGAAAAACGCGAAGAAGAACGCGAGGAAGAAGAAGAAGAAGAAGAAGAAGAAGAAGAAGAAGAAGAAGAAGAAGAAGAAGAGGAACGCGAAGAAGAAGAAGAAGAAGAAGAAGAAGAAGAAGAAGAAGAAGAAGAAGAAGAAGAAGAAGAAGAAGAAGAAGAAGAAGAAGAAGAAGAAGAAGAAGAAGAAGAAGAAGAAGAAGAAGAAGAAGAAGAAGAAGAAGAAGAAGAAGAAGAGGAAGAAGAAGAAGAATACCACCTGACCCCGACTTACCCAAGCGCTTTTTCAAGAATGTTTTTAGGACAAAGTGTCACCGTCCCCTGTCCCCGACTTCCACAGCGTTTTT
>NC_134800.1:29833668-29838668 GCF_046742065.1 Oratosquilla oratoria
ATTGATGTACATGCTGAACAGTCCCAAGGATTATCTATATGATCCTCGTAGTCTGGGAAAGAAGATTTACAAGTTATATGGGTTATATATTGTTTTTCAGTAAAGTTATGGTTAAGAAAAGGTTGCGTGGTAAAACAGTGGATACCGTGTCGAACTCATGAGCAGGTGGTCATAGGTTCGATTCCCAAGACCCACTATGGGCTTGCTGCGATAGTTCCCAACAGCCCTAGTCAGGCGAGGAGGCGACCCAGTATCGGCTTAAAAAAAACACAGCAGCTTCTCGCAACTGACAGGACTATTCCTACCAGGGCTTCTCACTTACCAATGCGTGAGAGTGGTGAATTGATACCTACGATATATTAATTACTTACATGAGCCTGAGGTCGTACGTGCGTGCGTACGAGTGTGGCTGTGGGTGTGCGTGTGTGTGCAGCGCACACTCGTAAGTTACATTCATACATTTGTCAGAGATTGAGACATCACTGGCTTGCTCGTTAAAGGTGATCAAAGGGTTGTTTAGCAAACCCCAGAAGTTGTTTGTGAGGTCAGAGCGTCGTTAGCTAGCTCAGAGGCTCGTTATCTGAAAGGGCAAAATCTAAGGGTCACCTTTCAGGCCAAGGGGCAATTTGAGTTAAGGTTTATTCAATAGACTTAAGAGAAACCTAATAATCACAACCATAGCAACGATGGACTGAAAGATCTATTGCTATAGATATATCATACATCTTGTTCTTTTAATGGTCCTGCTGATTATGTTAAAATTGCTGTTATTACCTAATGACAACTAATGACTTTGGATTGAAAATTTCACAGAGATCTGTTAGGTGGTCAAGCTATGCCCACTAGATATGGTTCATGAAAATAGTCACTAGATTTTGTTTTAGATGCAGTTCTAAGTTTGGATGAGTTTAGACTAGACTATTTGACTCAAATTACAGTAAATATATTTTTTTCTTACTGAAGAAAGTTAATGGCCTGGATATAGCCAGGAGAAGAACTACTTAACTCAAATCGTAATCAGTGGAAGGCTTTATTTCTTTATCGAGTAAGAGCGTCACTACTTGCGGCGAAGGCCAAGGTGACGGCAGTTCGAAGCCTGCCAACAGTGAGTTGGACCAAGGGCATGGTTCATTAAATTCCATGCTACAAAGTCCTCTGTAAGGGGCACCGTCCTAACCTCCTGTTAGGAGAAGTTCGCGACCTGAAGCCGAATCATCTTGACTTCAGGAGCTCATCTGAAGCGCTGGTAAAGACTCGTGGACATCTTGTAACAAAGCCTGAGTGACGAAGAAGGAACATTTCAAGTCGTAAAGGAACAGGTTGGGGGCAGCGGGGGTGGGGTGGGGTCACTCCCCCATCCATTTCCACCCCCCACTCCCACCCCAAACTAATAAAGTCGCCTCAAGGTTGGGTGGGTGACTGGGTGGGGAAGAGGAGGAAAGAGGAAAAAAGGAAAGAAAGAACGAAAGGAAAAATAGGTAAGGATGTAGACAATTACTTTCGTGTAAACTTAAGATCACCAAAAGTGTTTTCTTTTTTTTCAAGTTTTTAATAGAAAATATTAAATTACGTGTGGATTACCTAGTTACATAGCTAGCCATTACGTATTTCAAATTTCCGTAGAGAGTAAACCTACTCGATTATTGTACATGCAGTCAAAAGTTCGTGTATGAGTGTTCGACATGTGCGCTCGTCAATCGAGATGTGGGCCTTTCTAGACGGTATGTATATATATATGACCTCGTAAAAAATTAACACAAAACATACACGACAAACTAGTGTAACCCGGGCCGTCAGCACACACACACACACACGAGATACTCGTCCAGAAAGGCATGGATGAATGATCATATCCCTGAATTGTACTCATATTCATCCCTTTTCTTATTTCTAAGGATTATTCTGATCTCCCTAAGCCAATATATTTGTTTATGTTTCTATGATTGACCAACATTTTATTAATATATATCTAAGAGCCGTTAGAACGAAATCACTTCGTAATATCCTTTCAACACACCACCTCTAAAAAAAAATAATAATAAGTAAATAGATGAAAAAAACGGCTTGCAAATTTCATGGTTGAAGAGGATGAAAAAACAATGCGAGTCCAGAAGTAAGTAACGGGAAAGCATTATAGTATTGACGCTGTACTTAAAAGAGTAATTCTTAAGTAGGTGAAAGCAACTTATAAGTAAGCGTTCCAGAGCCTCTAAATGTAAAGAAGAAAAAGTCTCCTAACTGGTTGACTATCGTCCTTGATATACCCGCTTAACAAGGAGACCTTTACGTAATATATTTTTTTATATAGAAGATTCCTGGCACTGACTAGATATGTGGAATGAATAAATAAAAATAAAATAAAATGCGTCACTCTGCTGAAGCCGTTAGTAGGGAAGAACTAACTCCTTAAATCCAGAATCTAATTTCTCGTTGATTGCGTAATATAACCTAGAGACAGCGGGGGCATCATCTTTAAAGTGTGTTGCGTATTCAACGAAGTTAACCAATACACTGATTACAACACATTATTACACAATCACTACACGCCATTGTTGTGTTGTTAAGGTTCCTATGATTCAAGGGGCTTCATGTTCTCGAGGATTCCATATTCATAAATGCCACTGCATGAAACTCGATTTTTTTTTTCTTATCATGTGGTCTCTTAGAACATGGAGTCCCTTTCTACCCTGGATCCCTCGAACCGAGGTCCTGTCCCCAAATGGGAGTGTCTTCCCGGTCGAGGAGGCGAGTGTCCGGTTTAAGATTTCCGAAGTCTGTATCGCCCCGAAACGGTACCAGGTTCCTTCCGGGAGTCTCTCGCCCCTGGAAGACCCTCTTGAGGCCATTCTGATGGGCCCTTCCTGTTGTCGGATGCTCTTCATCGAATCTTCGAGATTGAATCATTTCTGCAGACCTGTTCCAGGTACTCATTGCCTTGATTACCCGCGAGTTTCTGATGTGTTGGCGACTGTAGATTTTTTTTTCTTTATTAGAGTCATCAATCTGCTCGTAATAATTTTCATAAGGAAGTCCGCTATAGAATAGAAATAAATAGAAGAACATATATTCATGTACAGTATATATATATATATATATATATATATATATATATATATGTATATATATATATATACACATATATATACATATATATATATACATGTATATATATACATATATACATATATACATATATATACATATATATATTGAAGTATGTAAGACAAATGAGTGGAAGGGTGGTGAGTTAAACACAAAGAACAGTTGGAGTTTTATTCACTGACGTTTCGTCCTTACCAGGACATTCTCAAAGTACATACAGTTTCAGAAAATTAACAGCTTATATAATCCATCCTTGCCGTGTTCCCCCCCCCCCTTCTATACTCTCATCCGTCCTCTACCCGACTCCGACTGTCCTGGTAAGGACGAAACGTCAGTGAATAAAACTCCAACTGTTTGTGTTTAACTCACCACCCTTCCACATACATATATATACATATATATATATATATATATATATTTGTGTGTGTGTGTATTCACATTGGTCTTTGGATCACGTGTTTGACTCATGATCGACAGTTATTAACCTCCCGGATGAGAGCTCAGAGCTCGTATGACCGATCTATGGGTAATACTGTGACCTTACACGCACACACACCCCCAACTCCCCGCCCACGAGAGTTGGAGTAACACCCCTCAGCGCTGCGATACTGATATTATTTCAGCCCCGGGCGAGAGTCGAACCCGGACCTCCGTAGTGGCAGGCCAGAGCTCTAATCATAGCGCCATGAGTGTGTGTGTGTGTGTGTGTGTGTGTGTGTGTGTGTGTGTGTGTGTGTATGTACATATATATTACACCAAAAACCCTTTCTTTGTTATAAATGGAGTGTCCAAATTAAAGCACACAACCAGAGCACAAACAAATAAAATGTATTCAACCACACCCCTTCCATCTCAGGGCCTTGGGGATGAAGGGTCAACCCGACTCCCGCTACATTACTTGAGTCAGAAGCAATGCAGCTAGGCACAGCTTTTCCACAGGAGGATCAGCGAGCCGGAGTTGGTTTATCCTCTTGACCCCTACTGCTCCGCCCTATGAAAAACCCCTTCTAAAAATTTACTCAAAAAATATCATGAAGTTCATGATTGAGTCGCATAATCCCTTGCTCTCTTCATAACCCCTCCATTCATTCCTACCCTTTACATATTATTTTTTCTGTTCAACAGACTTCTCATATATATCCAAAGCCTTACATCACCCCATCCATCTCCTTCTCGGTCTTCCCCTGAAGCTCACTTCACCCACTTCTGCTTTCCACACTCTTTGCTAGTCTTTCCTCATTCATTCTTTCTATAGGCCAAACCACCTCAGCACTTTTTTGTACGATCTATCAGCTTTTTCCAAACAACCTTGGTTATCTGCACCACTTCCACATTTCCCACGCCATTCTTATACCACCTATCGTATTACTCAAACACTCGATCTCAAAAAAACTGTTTCTTCCTCTCCACCTTTCTTTATGTTCCAAGGTTATGTTCTATAGATTATACAATATTTTTTCAGCGGCTTTATTTACCTGTTCATAATTTGTTTTCAATATTTTATCTGTTTTATAAGTTAAATTGTTTATTTGTTGTTTATCTGTTCATTTATTTATTCATTTATCTATCTATCATATATGTTTTTCAATACTTCTTGACCACATCAATACTACCTGACAAGGAGATAGGACTGCATTATATTGTTTTACGTTCTGAGTACTGCCATACCTTTCAGCCTAACCACTTGCCACATATTTTCCCAATCAAGAAGACATTCCAGGCTTATGATATCCATTAATCAGATTATGGAAATGATAATAGGTACAACATTTTGAAGTCAACGTTTACCCGTTTACCCAGTGTTTTGTTAAAGGAGCTCCTGGAGGCATGTTTTTTGTTTAGTTTATATAATTGGCTCATTGGAGAGTAAGAGGATCTCTCTCAACTTAATACAATTG
>NC_134800.1:29883668-29886168 GCF_046742065.1 Oratosquilla oratoria
TAGTCCTAGTTCAAGACAGAGATAGAATAAGAAATGGAATGAGGGAAAGGCTATATGTAATTTGGCTTTTATGTATATATATATTTTCCTTTTTAGGGGAGTTTGAATTAATCAAGATTCGCCGTTTCCATGCCCTAAAGAATGTCACGTAAGTTATGTGAAAAGTGGGATGGTTTCCTGTCTCAGGTGTCGACAAAGTGCCCCTTCTTTCTACCTCTAATCTTTGGAAAAGGGTGGAATAGGTTTTACCTCCACTTGATCTGGAGTTCTTCTATAATTTAGGAATGCTACAAATAAATATTTTCTCCCTGTACCAAGTGATATTCACCTTTTGTATTGTAATGTTCTTGGAAGATTGTTCACAATAGACTCAGAGACGTCATCATTATTTTGATTGAACATTTGTTCTTTGTTCTTTGATGAAAATATATTTTACCTGGTACGACTTCTCAAATCAAATGAAGCTTGTTATATATCATCAGATCATTATTCTTTTTACTATTCTTTATATTAATGTAATCTTAATCTAAAAAATGTTGGGACAAAAAATATCAATATTGCGGAATCAAAGTTATGCCCCACCAATTCAATTGATCATTTTTTTACCGCAACAAATATTTTTGTTTATATGATACAGCTGCAATTCATATGTATTCCGAAAGAGATGTGAATAGTAGACTATACAACTTTCTGTGAGGTAAATTACATGTAAACAAGTAAATCATAATTCATAAAGTGGTCATAAAAGTTTGAAATCAGTTGGGTTATTATCTCTACGGGTCTCGCATGGAGAAGGAAAACAGCGTTGAATGTGATCATTTAGCTTTTACATGTTCTCACGTTTCGTGTTGTACCAGCAAGATTAGTCCATTCAGTTATGTCTTCGGCCTGTTTCGACACATACAGTCACAAGTAAAAGTTTTGATCCATGCTACAGTTCGTATAACGTTAATGTGTTTTTTTTTTATATCGAGTACGTGATTTATTTGCTTATGTTGTATTTAGCTTACAGTTAGGTCATTTTCTTGAATAAGTAAAAAGAAGAATGTCAGACAAGGAATTTGAGTTTTGTATCATGAAAAACTCGTGGCGGGTTAGGACTTTTGCTTATGACTGTTCATACAATCAAAACCCAGGATAGGATTGCCTAAGAGATGGAGTCATCAAGCATGTTTTTTTTTGTTTTGTTTTTTCTCTTTTTTTTTCAAGTATCTGAATTTGTTATGGACCGAAAGGTCTCCTATCGACTCGAGATTCCTCACAAGGATAGAAGCGCTGGTAAAATATAGTAAATAACATGGTAAAATAGTGTAACTCATAAGTCTTTTTCTTTCTTTTTTATAGACGTCTTGCTCTCGCTCACTTGAATTTTCTTACATCTTTGTTTTTTGAGTTTCGAACATGTCCGTTTTGTTCCCTTTCTTTTTCTGACTTTCTTTCACACTCTCTACTTCCCTTTTTTTCTTTAGAGTATTTCATAAATGATTAATACTGCTTCTAGATCCTTCGTCTTCGTCATTGGCGCCTCTTCTTTCTCCTCCTCCTCCTTTTTTTCTCCTCTTCTTCCTCCCACCCTTCCTCCTCCTCCTGTTTCTTCTCTTCTTTTTCCTCTTCCTTCTGATTTTCCCATCTTCTTTCCCTTTCTCTCTTTTCTTCTCCCTCTTTCTTTTCCTCCTCCTTCTCCTCCTACACTCGCCTTCCTCTTCAGACGATCCCGTCTTACGTGTGCAATATTCATTGTCCTTCTGCGTGACAAGTCTGTACCTTCCGTTCATGGGGGGGCGCGTCCCCCCTCTTTCTCCCCCTCCTCCCCCTCCCTCCCTCCCCCTCTGTGTGTCCCCATCCAGTACCCTGTGCCTCCATGTATACCACACTTCCACGCCTTCAGACACCATCGCATTGCCTAAGTCTTTGTTGTCTCTCAGATCTCCTTCTGTGTTACTGACCTCACTTCCTAGCCTCCATCCATTATTGTTTCCCCATGTCACGTCAATCCACCCTCCTCCTCCTCCTCTTCCTCCCTTCTTCTTCTTCTTCTTTCATCTTCTCCTCTTTTTTCTTTTCTTCCGCCTCCTCCTCTTCCTTATCCTTATCATCTTTCCCTTCCCACTTCTTTCATCCTCATCCTCATCCTCCTTCTTCTCCTTCTCCTTATGATTCTTATCCTCTTCTTCCTCCTCTTCTTTATCCTTCTCCTCTCCTTTCCCTTCCTACTTCTTTCCTCTCCTCCTCCTCCTCCCTCTCTTACTGCTCTTCCTACTCCTCCGTCGCCTTCCTGGGTTCTCTCGATGCCAAGCTCGGTTTCACTGATTCACCCTATTACCTCCCCCTCTGCTTTCTCCTCCTCCTCCTCCTCCTCCTCCTCCTCCTCCTCCTCCTCCTCCTCCTCCTCCTCCTTCTCCTTCTCCTCCTTCTTCTCCTCCTCATTCTCCTTCTCCTCCTCCTTCTCCTCCTCCTCCTCCACCACTTCCTCTTAAGTCTTCCTTCTGTTTATAAGCCT
>NC_134800.1:29901168-29906168 GCF_046742065.1 Oratosquilla oratoria
GGAACCTTTTTTATGAGTAGAGAGTTCTCTCCAATGAGAAAAGAATGCTGAGTGATTTGGCGCGGAGGTATGGTACCTTAAAATAATGATGACGTAAGATATGTAGTCAGTACTTCGTCCAGGTAGAGAGGGAGAGGGGAAGGGAGAGAGGGAGAGGAAGAGGGTGAGGGAGAGAGAGAAAGAGAGAGTGAGAGGAGGAAGGGAGAGAGAGAGGGGAGATAAGAAGGGAAAAGGCAGCGACTTGGAAAAACGGGGAGGGATAGGATGGGGAAGAGGGGTGGGGGATTAATTTGTCAAGGTCCCATTATGTTGCCTAATTTGCTTTGCTCCAATTTACTCTGCTTCTCCTCGGAAGCTCCAGCCTGAGTCCCTTCAGCTGTGTAATGAAGTTGCCGTGATTAGCTCCTGAGTCTCAACCAGGGCAGGAAGGAGGGAAGGAAGGAAGACGAGGAGGAGGAAAAGATGCTAGAGTAAGAGGAAGGGAGGAGGAGTTCCTGTAGAAGTTCGGAAGAGGATAGGAAGTCCATTTTAGAGAGGTTAGGGACCTGGAGGGAATCAAGAGACAGGGAGAGGGAGCCAAGGGGGGATTCAGAATGAAAAGGGATTTTTAGGGAAAAGGAAAGTAATTTGCAAAGAAGTGAAAAGGTATGTAAGGCAAAGGTGAGGGTAGGGGCACCTTGGGAGACTGAGGTTGAAGAGAACCTGGGTGACGGAGGGTGAGAGGCTAAGGGTGCCCGGGATTTTGGAAAACGAAGAAAGTGTATACAGAATGAGGGGAAGTAGAAATAAGGAATGGGAAGGATGAGGAATAGGGGGGCATAGGAAGAAGGGTGCTAACAGGGTGGAAAAGTGGTCGAGGAGAGGAAGGATTAAGGTTGTAAGAGCGGAAGAAAAAGGAATTAAGGAAGTTGCAGGGGGGCAACATGGGCCTTCGTAACTGAGAACATGCGAAGAAGCGATAATGAAATGAAAGGAAAGGAAAAATAAAGAAGAGAGACTAAGTCGTATGAGAAAGTAAGTAGAAAGTAGAATGAATGTATAGGATAGGGAAAGTAAGTAGAAAAAAAGCGAGTAAATGAGAAAGAGAGAGGTGGGAGGAGTTAATGAGATAGGGAGGAGGAAGAAGAAGAGGAAGGAAGGGAAAAGAGCATGGCTTGCCTCCTTATATAAAACCTACCTTTTATTAGCTTGTTATGATAACGCCATAATGTTAGCTTGGTTGAGGGGAGAGAGTCATTCTATGAGATAAGAACCCAAAGGGTCTTAATCATCCTGCCGGCGAGGCTGCAGGGGGAGTCAAGAACATTTCCCATTATAACTCATCTCTCCCGAGCTCTTCCGTTGATCTTATTACCCCAAGAATAACAGATTCGTTTTAATGGGATAGGAGGTGAAGTACAGGACGCGAGGTAGAAGGAAAGAGGGGCAGAAGAAGTCGCTGATCCCTTATAAAGAAAGAGGGAGTTTTTAATATCATGCTGTGTTCCTCTCTTTTTTTTTTGGGGGGGGGATGCATGCAGTGCGTGGTGGATAGACAGGATTGCCTTTGTCAGAGCTCAGGGGATTTAGTACCGTATGACCTTGCCGAACTCGCGTGCTAACTCCAGAGGGATTCGAACAGCCATCTCTTTTTGCCTTCAGACTCCGGCACCCGGTTCTGGCCAGCCACCAAAGTCTCCGTCGTTCCCCCCACCTTGGAAGACCTCGATTCTGTTCCGTCTGTGATCTGGTGATGCATGTTAATTAGTACCGATTCTTCTTCTTATTCCACTTCTCTTTTTTTCTTCCTCTTCCTCCTCTTAACTCCTCTTTTCTCTCTCTTCCTCCTCCTCTTAACCCCTCTTTTCCTCCTCCTTTTCCTCCTCCTCTTCATCCTTTTCTTCCTTCTCTTCCTCAAATCTACTCATCCTTTTCGTCTTCTTCCTCCCAATCCTTCTCCTTCTCCTCCTTGTCCTCCTCCTCCTCCTCCTCCTCCTCCTCCTCCTCTTCCTCCCCCTCTTCCTCCTCACCATCTTCCTCTTCTCATCATCCTTCTTCTCTTTCTTCTCTTCCTCCTCTTTCTTATCTTCTATGTTCTCATCCGCTTTGTGTGGAAAGGGTTGACTTGGGAAGCAAGCGGAGATTGTATCTTGGTTATTGCTTTGATTGTTCTTCTTATTTTATGTACAGTGTTTGTGTTTGCCTCCATTAGTGATTTAGAAAATAAATAAACAAGCAAACAAAAAATGTGTAGTATAATTCGATGATATATCTGTAACGTGCATCGATTTTTTTTTTTTTTCTTTTGAGTACCTTTGTCTTTTATTGCGTGTTAATAAGTTTGCCAAGCTGTCTTGCTGGAAACGATCCTTTTATTATCAGGTTCGAGTCCCGCACTCCTCTCCGATTCCTAGCAATGAATGTTACCTGCGCCCCAACATTCCCCAAAACACATAACTGAGTAGAGGTGACGGCTTTGGCCGCAGATATGCGTCTCCTGTCGTATGCTCCTCGCAAAGCGTTATGCCTTTTGGCTATCTATGTTATTTGTGTCGCTGTTCGCTTCTTGAAAGACGCTTAAAGTTATCATATTATTGAGAATGCGAGACTTTTCTTAAGAGTGGTCTTGCTGGAGGCGGCTTTGTCCTCACTCAAGGGGACTTCTGCCACGTCTCATCGTGGCCGTGAGATTGCCCACGAGGATAGAAGCACTGGATAAATATAGTTCATAATAAGAGCGTGTTACCGTGGGACTCCTCGACATAATCACATCGTCTTTCCCGGTAAATTCCGTTCGCGTTTATTCTCTGTTTTCGTCAAAACGATATCGGGTAGAAGAATCCTCCCCCGCGAGTTCTTATGAGCAACGAGCACTAGTTTTTTAAACGCGAAAGTCAAATTCAGTGATTGTGATGTGTCTTACGTAATTGTACCTCCCTTCCTTCTTTCCTTCCTTTCTTCCTTCCTTCCTTCCTTCCTTCCTTCCTTCCTTCCTTCCTTCTGTCGATATTCATTCTCTGTTTTTCAAAAGAAGAAGAAGACGAATTATAATAATAAAAAAAAAAAAATGAAGGGAAGGGGAGGAGGAGGAGGAGGAGGAATAGAAATAATGAGAGAACTCGACCTTTTTTTCCTGAATATTATTGTTCATGAGTAAGTTCCTGAGTCTTTCTTTGGTTCCAGGTGTAATAGGCGTTATTGCTGATTGGCTATAAGTGTACAGTATAAGGTGTTAGGTGATTGATCAGGTGCGGAGGCGTTGAGCGTTACTGCAGATTGGTTATAGATATGCTGCAAGGTGAATGGAGGTGAATGGTCTTCAGAATGGTTGCAGGTGAGATAAGCGTTATTGGCGATTGTGGATTGGTTATAAACGTATATCAAGAAGAATTAGGACGATTAACCAAGAAATACTGGTCTAAACATTGAAGACGCTATACCATAAGTACAAATATAATGTAGTTATAGATTATATATTATATATATATATATATATATATATATATGTGTGTGTGTGTGTGTGTGTGTGTGTGTGTGTGTGTGTGTGTGTGTGTGTGTGTGTGTGTGTGTGTGTGTGTGTGTGTGTGTGGGTATGTATGTATGTATGTATTATGTAAATTGATATAGGGAAACACTTTTTGTTGTAATATGTATGCTGCTTTGTCATATGCCAGTGAACTATGAAATATTTATATATATGTTTTTTTTCAGGTACGTATGTTGGGATAGGTCTCATGTGTATGGTAAGCAACGGATTTTATCCATATGATTTTCAAATACAGTAACACATGCTTAAATAAATAAATGTACATACACATACGGATGCATGCATAGACATGTGCATACAAACACACAAACAGATAGATAGATAGATAGATAGAAAGATAGGGAGAGAGAGAGAGAGGGGAGAGAGAGAGAGAGAGAGAGCTATTGGAAAGTTTAACAGATCTTAACACCAGCAAGTGCTTTGTGATGCACATGCGTTAGTGCACCAGGGTCGCCTCCTAAGAAGAAAGGCTCTCCAAGTAATTTCAACCTCCTCGTTGAGTATGAAATCCTCCGCAAGTGACGACAGACGATTTTTATTCGTTTTGGAACACGTCACCGTGACTTCTAGAACCGTCACGGTTAAACCGTTAGATCCGGTGTCACGGACTTGGCGCCAGATGATTCTATTTGGCTCAAGGGTGGTTACCGTAACAAAGGAGTTGACGAAAATGGTGTCGGAAGACCCTCAGGAGCGAAGTGAAGAAGAGTCCGAGGCAGAGGCTAACGAGAACGTTGCTGAAGGGTCTTCAAGAGCTGATGATGAACTAAAGAAGAGTCCGAGACAGAGGCTAATGAGAAGACCGTTACTGAAGGGTCTTCAAGAGTTCATGATGAAGAGCTGAAGAAGTCTCCGAGGGAGAAGAAAACCCTCTGGTATACATTATATGGAAATGGAAGCATGGAAAAAAAGGAGCTGAGCAGAGGAAGTAAGAGAGCAGAAAGAGAAGTATGTGACGTGAAAAGAGTAGTTTGAAGATCAAAGGATTTTACAAGAGGTTCTTCTTCAGATGTGCGAAGCGCAGTAGCAAAGGGCTTACCAAAGTTTTCCAAAAAGGACGACCCAGAGGACAGCTGGAAGATCACCAGCTGAGCGTTCTTAAAAATAGAATAAGTAGACAGGTGTATAAGTAAATACAACGCGTGTATACGTACACACACACACACACACACACACACACACACACACACACACACACACACACACACACACACACACACACACACACACACACACACACACACACACACACACACACACACACACACACACACACACACACACACACACACACACACACACACACACATATACAGGCACGCACACAATCGTCTGACGTTAGGAAGAACATAATCCACAAAGACTTTCACCGCCTGGTTAATGTAACGAAAAAAGAATAATAGTAACAATAATAAAGACTAAACAGCAAGAACTGGTACACCAGAAATGAAGGGTAGGAAGAAGAAGAAAGAAT
>NC_134800.1:29908668-29913668 GCF_046742065.1 Oratosquilla oratoria
TAGTGACACATATACGGACCAGAGTCACCCATTATTATTTTACTGTCGATTCTTTCTCTTTTCTGCTACTCTCCCTGAATCTCTTCTCGACCGCCTCTATGACTCTATGTCTCTTCGGTGACAAGGTGGAGCGTATGTCTTCCACCACCGCCGTATTCCATTACTGTATTCCACCCTCTTCGTTTGTGTCGCTGCCCACTGATTTTCTCGTTATATAATGCCAACCCCTTTATTCGTTCATTCCTCATATTTCTTTCTTCATATATACAACATCATAGATTTTGGCAAGTGGTGATGTAGGGAATGGTGGAGGGAGCACAGTATTTGAGATGATCAAGCAGAATTGAAGATTGTGACAACCCATTGAAATCCATGGAATTCCTCTTCTTCCTCTTCCTCCTCCGCCTCCTCCTCATCTTCTTCCTCCTCCTCCTCCTCTTCCTCCTTCTCCTCTCCTTTCTCCTCCCCCTTCTCTTCTTCCTCTACTCTTCCTCTTCCTCTCCTTTCTCCCTCTCCACCTATCCCTTCTCCTCCTTTCTCATCTTCTCTCCCTTCCCTTCCTCCTCCTCGCCCTCTACCATCTTTCCTCCCTACTTCTCCTCTTCCTCCCCTCCCTTCCTTTCTCTTCCACTTCCTTCTCTTCCTCCTCCTCCTCCTCATCATCATCGTATGGCGTCATCATAAAAGATTCAAACTTTGAAGGAAATTAATGAAAATAATTTTTCTATGAAGTGTACAGTACATAATGGTAATATATGTGGGATGGATGAGGAAGAGGAGGGGAGGAAGGAGTGAAGGGGAGCTGGAGAGGAAAGGGTGAGGAGAAGCAAAAAGGAGATGGAGATGAAGTAGAAGAAAGGGTATGAAGTGCATAGTAGTGAGATTTGGCTGAATTTGAAACGAAACACTTGTCCAAGATGGAGACGATGTCGGACACGGAGAGTATAAGGTCAAGAAGACTACAGAAACGTTAAAAAGAAGGAAGAAAATGGAGTACGAGGAGCATATGAGGAGGGGATGAAAAGGGAGGAGAGAAATGAGGCGGGGAAGGAAGAGAATAAGAGAAACAAAATAAGAGAAAAAGGAACGAGATGAAGGTGGGAAGAATAGAGAGAAGAGTGAAAAAAGGGGAACTAAAAAGAAAACTGAGGAGAAGAAAGAAGTCAGAAAAAAGGGAAGGACAAAAAGTAAGAGGAGGAGAAGAGGAGAAGAAGAAAAGGAGGAGGAGGAGGAGGTGGGTGCTGAGGCTGACGAGGAAGAGCCCGAAGGTCCCGGAGGCGTTTGGATTCCGGACGAAATGAAGAGATGAAGGCTTTGCCGGATGACGTCCGGATTGTCACGACCCAAAGAAATTAGAGATCGAAGACTCTGGTGCTGAAGTGGAGAAGGAGGAAGAGGAAGAAGAGTAGGAGGAGGAGGAGGAAGAAGAAGTCTTCTCGGGACGTCGCGTCGCATCGCGTCGTCGTTTCAGAAGAGGTCGGCTGGCTTGGGGAGGGGGGGAGAACTCGAGCAAGGGTGCCACCGTAATGGTGGCACGGGAGGGGAGGGGTATGGTAACCCTCCCTCGCTATCAGAGAAGTGCTATTGACATAAATAAAATAGCTTGATAGTATCCCAAGTAGAAGGACAAGTGCCACCATGTACGGAAGGGGTTAAAAGAGGAGGAGGAGGAGGGGGAGGAGGAAGAAGGTGGAGATGCAGAGGCGTGTTGAAGAAGCTTGGAATCGCTAGAATGATCTGGAAGATGAGAATCGTTGATGACTTAGAGTTGGAAATGAATCCTCCTCCCACTTCTCCTCCTCTTCCTCCTCCTCTCTTCCTCCTCCTTCTCTTTATTCTACTTCTCCCTCTCTTCCTCGTCCTCTTCCTACTTCTTCTTTCCGGATAAGGAAATCGGTGTATATGTATCGTCCAGAGAGAGAAGCATCCGAAAAGTGGTGAGTACAAACTTAAGACAATTTTTTCTCTCAAGCATATCAAGGCAAACATCTAAATCAGTCAAAATGCCTTCTCCCTTACGAACTTGCGAAAGCTGCAGATGCAGAGTGGCAAAGCAGTATTTCAAAAACTCGTCTATTTGCCGCATGTGTGTCTTTAAAAATAGTCAAGACAAAGACTCACAACAGATCAAGGCTCTGAAGGAGCAGTGTGAATCCCTGAAGGCGAAATATGAGGCCCTTGTTGAAATGATGAAGACAAGATGTGAGGCCCTTGTAACGTTCGTGACCGAGAACGTGGGGACAGCCCCACAATTGTTGGCACCGATACACCCGAATGAAAATGCGGTCCCCCAAAATGACGTTCCAGCTTCACAGGATAGTCTCCAACCGGCAACCACAGGAACCGATACACTCGCGTGTAAGTACAGTCCCCAAAAATGACATTCCTGCATCACGGGATAGTCCCCAGCTTGCACTGCAGGAAGCCCCCCCCCCCACCCGCTACACGGGATGGGGGATGGCAAATGGTCAAGAGAGGTGCCAAACCCCGCCGGAGGGCACAGATATCATCAGGACCCACCACCTCCAACAGATTTAAAGTTTCAGAACTAGCCAAGGAGGATGAGTTTGAAACCCGTTTAGTAGGAGACTCCATAGTGAGGCACCAATCCGAAGAGTTCTGTGGCTGTTCTTCAAATGGCCGCAGAAGGTGTTATATGTATAGAGGTGCCGGACTCGATGACATTGCCGAGTCCTGTGACGATGTCACAAAAGAAGCGGACGCAAATATGGTATTCATAATCCACGCCGGTACGAATGACGTCGAATCAACTCGATCGGAAGAACTCATAGAAAAGTACCGGAGTACAATCAGGAAATATAAAGAAAAGGTTCCCGGGAAAAACCTTGTCATCTCAGGGATCCTTCCCAGATTCCAGGGAAGGGGAAAATACTTCGATATAGACAGATTCTACAACAAAACATTCAGTACAAACAACAGAGTAAAAACCCTCTGTGATAAGGAAAAAGTACACTTTGTCAATTTCTGGGACAACTTCTACTTCGATAAAACTCTTTTTGAGGAAGATGGTCTCCACTTGAATGTGGCCAGAGCAGCAAGGTTAGGTAGGCTGCTCAACAACAACCTGGCCGACATCAGAAGAAAAAACTCCTCAGTGAAGCCCCCATCAACACCCCCGTAATAGAGCAAAACAGAAAAGTGGCAGATATCAATCTGTTACGTTAATGCTCGCAGCGTACGAAACAAGTTTGAAGATCTAGAAATTCTCGGAGCGACAGGTAACTATCACGTGATAGGAGTAACAGAGACATGCTTGGACACATCAAGTCGAGATTTTATAGCGGAATACTGTTTGTCAGGCTACACAATTTTCAGCTGCGAAAGAGAAAATAGAATAGGTGGTGGAGTAATCTTGTATGTCCATAACTCCCTCCAACCATCACTGTTAAAAACAGAAACAGTAACAAATGTTGATATATTGTTTGTTGAAATAAGAACCAATTGCAGTAAATCTAAAGTAATAATTGGACTTGTTTAAAGACCACCGGGACAGCTACTAGTAAATGACGAAAAAATATTCGATTTAATCGTAGAAACTAACCAATGCTGAGTTCGCATACAGGACGAGACTTGTATAGTAACTTACTAGAAAGTGGCTTCCACCAAGGCGTAAACAGCCCTACCTGAGGAGATAATATCCTTGACCTAATATTCTCTACAACAGAAGATCTTGTAAACGAAGTAAATGTCGGCCCAATATTCAGTACTAGCGATCATCGTACCATCACATTCAAAATTAAAATGGAAGCCAGTTTATCTAAGACCAGCAAAGAAAAAGTACCCGACTTCCGTAGAGCTAATTTCAATAGACTCCGATCATTACTAGAAAACTTAGACTGGAGTACAACTTCGAACGAGATTGATATTGATAAAGCGTGGGAAAACTTCACCACGGACTGTGTTCCCTATCGTGAGAGACGTCCGCAACAAATAAACCAAAGTGGCGGAATAGGGAAATTAGTAACAACCTCTCTCGTAAAAAGAGTGCGTACAAAAAGTATTTATCAACTAAAAGCCAAGACGATAAACTAACACTAGACAGAATTCGCCGCGAAGCCAAAACACTGATAAAACGTAGTAAGAAAGATCTTGAAGAGTATATTGCAGAGGCAAGCAAGTCAAACCCTAAAGAATTCTATAGTTATGCGAATACGAAGAAAACGCTTACCTGCGGCATTGGACCATTAAATAACGATGAAGGAAAACATACGGATGATGAAAATGAGATGGCCTCAATCCTTAATAAAAAAATTTGCATCCGTCTTCACAGACAAAGATTGCTTAGTGTATCAGCCACCAGAACATAAAATATCCCAAAACGTTTCAAATCAACTCATAATTACCGAAAGGGATGCCATACAAGTGATTGATAAGCTCAAAATAAATAAAGTCCCGGAACCTGACAAAATTTCACCTAGAATTCTGCAAGAAGTCAAAAATCAAATCAGTAAACCCTTGTGCATCCTCTTCAACAAATCATTAGCACTCGGTAAAGTCCCATCAGATTGGAAATGTGCTAACGTAACACCAATATTCAAGAAAGGGGACAAATCACAACCAGGCAACTACAGACCGATTAGCCTGACTTCGATTGTGTGCAAACTGCTAGAGACAATTATCCGTGACAGTGTAGTAAAATTTTTAGAAGAAAATAAGATTATGAAAGATTCGCAACATGGCTTCCGTAGCAAACGCTCATGTCTAACTAATCTCCTTGACTTCTTTCATGACGTTTTTAACAAATACGAGGAATGTAGATCTGTTAATATAATCTACCTAGATTTTCAGAAGGCATTCGATAAAGTTCCCCACAAACGATTGCTCGACAAATTAAAAATGCACAGTATTTCTGGCAATATCCACAACTGGATTAAAGATTGGCTCTCAGAGCGAAAACAGAGGGTCGTAATTAACGGGGCATCATCTAGCTGGCTCGACGTTAAAAGTGGCGTACCGCAAGGATCAGTTTTGGGACCCGT
>NC_134800.1:29918668-29921168 GCF_046742065.1 Oratosquilla oratoria
TTTCAACCTTCATTCCAACAGGCAATCACCTCATCCTTCCATAACTCAAACCTGCTCTCACCTCAATCTTCCTTTACTCAACCCTACCCTCACTGAAGCGGGTCATCCCGCTGGGCTTTTCTAAAACTTGCCATCCTCTATCTCAGCTCTGCTTCACCCTAGGCCAGCTCCCTCACTTCACCCCAGCCCTGCTTCATCACCCTAGTTCTGCTTTGTTCGCCATTGTCCAGTGTCACCCTAGTCTCGATTCCTTTCACCCTAGGTCTGTTTTTTTTTTTCAGTTTCACACCGTAGATTTTGTGCCGTTTACCCTCAACTCTTCTTCACCCACCTCCGACTTTTTTCGTCTTATTTTGCTCACCCTGGCCAGTAACGCATACCACACAGGAGACCTTTAATAGGCCTTGCTCAGAAACCTCCAGTAACCCCTTTGTTATGATTACCTACTTTATAGATATTTTATGGCTTAGGCTGGGCTATTTTATGTGGGCGAAGGAGCTTATTCTGACGTAGATGGGGTCTTAAACGATTAAGCCATGCAGGCTTCATCAACATAAAATTGCCTGTATTTAACCATAACGAAATATATAAAACACGTCACCGCATTGAAGGGTTCAAAAGAAGAATTTGCATTTAGCCTCACGAGACGTGTGACTATGTCATATGTAATTGAGCCCCTACCCTCCCCTTCCCCCAATTATGGGAAAGACTTTATAAGGTACCTCAAATAAGTAAATTTGACACTGCAGGATGGAAACTACCTGGAAAACTCCCAGTGATAGGAGATTTCTTTAAGGTTCCCTAAACATGTAAACTCGCCCGTAAGATTGAAACTCCCAGGGAAGGGCCCCTATTGATGAAAAAGAGTCCTTTAAGACTCCCCATCTTATCTACATACAGAATTAAAGCTTTCTGATGTGTGTGACTCTTTTTTGATGTAAGACTCCCGTTACGGGTAAGACTTCAATGATGAATATGACCTGTTCGATTTTGAAGGCTTCAAAAGCTCTAAGGACTTCTCCAGTGCGTCAAGACCCCTTTGGCTCACGCGACACTTGACGCTTATTAAGTCTCGCGAGGCGGAAGTCTCTTTTTCGTGCTAAGGAAACGAGAGACCTTCGGTTGTCATTCCTCTCCTCATTACTATTAATAGCTATTCCTGTCTTTTAAGACCGACGACGGTGAGTGGTACGTTCAGAAATTCTATCCTCTCCTGGCCGCATCCGGTGGGAGGCGAGGGGAAGAGAGAGAAGGACGAGGAAGAGGACGATGAGGAGGAGTAGGAAGGAGGAAGGGAGGGGGAAGGCTGGTTTGTTCCTGACGGAGGTGACACAAAAGGCTCACATTAATTGAATTCGGCCCAAAGAGGATCACGGAGAGAAAGAGAAAAAGAAAGAAAGAGAGAAAAGTAGAGCGGATGAGAAAGGGAGGGAGGAGGTGGAGACAGGGGAAAAGGAAGAGGGAGGGAGGGAGGGAGGTGGGGCTGAAGGAAAGTAACGCCTGTGTCTGCGTCATTACGCGCCGACGCGGAGCAGACCATCGCACGTCCGCGCACGAAGACCACGATGAATAGCGATGAGCCGAGAGCCCCTGCTTGTGTTTGTCTTATTAGCGCCGCCCGCCTCCTCTCGCCCGACGCGGAGGCGGAGATGGTGGTGGTGGTGGTGGTGGTGGTGGTGGTGGTGGTGGTGGTGGTGGTGGTGGTGGTGGTGGTGGTGGTGGTGGTGGTGGCTGTGGGTGTGGGTGTGGGTGTTGGGTGTTGGGTGGTGGTTGGGGTGGTGGTTGTGGTGGTGGGTCTTTGGCACACAAACTAGGGAAGTGATGTTGTCATCCGCACTTCACTACCACCCAGCACTTCTTAGCTCTCTTGCCCACCTCCTTGTTCCCCTTTCTTTTCTTCCTCTCCCTTGTCTTTCTCTTTCATTTCTTACTTTTTTCTAAATTAATTTCTTCTCCTTTTTGCCTTTTCCATCCACCTATATTTATTATCTACTCAGTCTTTCTTTTTTTAATTTCTAAGTATTTTTTGGGGGGCACTCACTCTTCCAAACCTTGTTCTCCCTTAATTCCTTCCCCTTTCCTTTTCTTTTTTTTTTTCGTTCTTCTTCTCTTCCTCTTCCTTTTTGTCTTCTTCCTTTTTCCTCTCCTCTTCCTCGTCTTTTCTCCTCCTCGCCCCCATCCACCCCTTCACCTCCCCTTCTTCCCCCCTCTCCCGTCGCCCCTCCCTTGGCCCGCCTCCCGTTCCTGTGACCCCGCTACCTCGTCTTCTTATATTCCCTCGACCCCACTTCTTCCATTTGTGACCCCCTGCTCCTTTCTTTTCCTCCTCTCCATCTTCCATCCCTTCCTCCTCCTCCTCCTCCTTATTCTCATACTCCTCTCCCATCCACTCTCCTCTCCCTCCCTTCCCTCTTCTTCTCTTTTTTCATCTCTCCTTTCCCTTGCCCCCTGGTCCCCTCTCCACTACCCCTTCTCTCTCCTCCCTTCCCGATTCAGCTTC
>NC_134800.1:29928668-29941168 GCF_046742065.1 Oratosquilla oratoria
TTTCTCCTCTGATCCTACTACATGCGCAGTGTCGTCAGCAAACAACTGGCTTATCTCCCACTTTTCTCCATTTTCCTTCATTACCTCCAATCCCTGTCCCTTTATCTTTGCGTTTAACTCTCACACCACTCCATCTATGTATAAACTGAACAGCCAAGGCGACATAACATATCCTTTGTGAAGTCCCACCTTTACCTCAAACCACTCATTCTCTTTATTTCTAATTCTAACACAGGCTCTACTACTCTCGTAAAAACTCTTGACTGCTATTAACAGCTTCACTCCTATCCCATGTATATGCAATACCTCTCACAGTGCCTTCCTGTCTACCTTGTCATAAACCTTTTCCAAATGTATAAAGGGCAAAAAAACACCCATACCTTTTCCTAAAGCTTTCTCGCATATCTGCCTTACCACAAAAATCTGATCCACGCAACCCCTACCTCTCCTTAACCCACACTGTTCTTCACCAATTACTCCCTCTGTTCCTCTTTTCCTCTTCTAATCCTCTCAATTAAAACCCTTCCATAAGCTTTCCCAACTACACTCAACAAACTGATCTCTCTGAAACTGCTACACTCACACGTGACTTTTTTTCTCTTGTTAAGTGGAACTATACAGCCACTCCTTCAGTCCTCCGACACTCTACCCTGTTTTAGACAAGCATTAAACAACCTCAACAGCCAGTCCACCATCACTGCAGCTCCCTTTTTTAGATACTCCGATGATGATGATAATAAGTTAACGGTGGGGATTACTTTTTTTTTCGATTTTGTTCTGGACCGAAAGATCTCACGTCGGCCTTTTGCTTTATCATCGTAACTCTTTATTACTCAAAAATATTCTCCCATTTATAAGAGGGTGGCCATGTCAAACCCCACTTACACATAGAAAAAAAAAATTAAATAAATATAAATAAAAATAATAATAATAATAATAATAATAATAATAATAATAATAATAATAATAATAATAATAATAATAATAATAATAATAATAATAATAATAATAATAATAATAATAATAATAATAATAATAATGATAATAATAATAATAATAATAATAATAACAATAATAATAATGATAATAACAATAATGATAATAATAATAAAAGAGAATCACCCTTCGCACTCGCAACCCCCGAGGGTCACAGGGCTTGGGTCAGATGAAGTGCAGGGAGACAGCTCATCCCGGTAAAAATTAATAAATAGATAAACAAATGAATGAATAAATAAAAGCGGTGGCGGAGAGGGACAGAGAGAGAGAGAATTCCAACACTATCTGATAGCAGAGGTACCCTATTTGCTCTCTGCAACAGTTGAGAACGGTTTCTTGGTTATGTAGCTTCTTCATTGTTGATGAAGAAAGTGATCGAGAGGGGGGGGGGGGATGGACTGCCCATGTTGGAGAGCGACGCAGGAGTCTGCTTGGTTGAATCAGTTTTTAGAAGAAAAAAAAATGTGTTTGTAAGTGTGCTGTGTGTGTATGCGTGTGTGTGTTTGTGCGTGTATGTGTGGGTGCGTGTGGCTGTGTGTACACACATATACCTATGTGTAAAAGTGAACTCGAAGAACGGCACAAACATGGAACGTTTCTAGTTCATCTCACAGTGCCTTCTGCAAAAATCGTCCAGTTGCACATTT
The DNA here is from genome assembly GCF_046742065.1 of Oratosquilla oratoria. Taxonomy (NCBI): domain Eukaryota; kingdom Metazoa; phylum Arthropoda; class Malacostraca; order Stomatopoda; family Squillidae; genus Oratosquilla; species Oratosquilla oratoria. The sequence continues at coordinate 29,930,312 of NC_134800.1, forward strand.
TCTCCTTCCTTCATTCATTCCTTTCTTCCTTATTTTTTTCCTTTCTTGCAGTGGATGGCTTTGAAGTCCTCTTCCTCGAACAGCTAAATCCAGTTCTCCACAACTTCATCTCTTTCAGAAGAAGACTTCTGAGACACTTCCTGTTCATCTGGCATTTTATTTTGAATTACTGTAGTTTGTGTGCTTCTGGCGGTTGTAGGCCGTTCTTGACTTTTCATTTTTCTAGCACTTAGTGATATATATATATATATATATATATATATATATATATATGTATATATATATACATATATATGTATATATATATATGTAAATATATATACATATATATATATACGTATATATATAGATATTTATATATATATATACATATATATATATATATATATATATATATATATATATATGTATATATATATATATATATATATATATATATGTATTTATGTATGTATTTATGTATGTATGTATGTATGTATGTATGTATGTATGTATACATATGTACCAATTTAGAAATTTGGCTCTAACTGGTATCAGACGATTTCACTAAGCTTGTTGGCAACTCAGAGCATGAGTGGCTCAAATAAGTGCTCACTTAGTCACCCTTTCATTTAGAGGCTCTGAAGTTCTCATCATACTGACACTCCCTGAACTGTGACTTGGACTCCTAGAGAAGGTCGTAAAGAGGGGGTTGTTGTTGTCATGACTTCGTTGTTTGAATCTATGATTGGTACTCTCTCATCGACTTAGCTACTTATACCTTTGTTCTGTCATTTCTTTTACTTAAATTTCTATTTAATTATCTTTTTGTACCATTTATCTATTGATAAATCAGTCTATTGGAATAGTTAGCCTAATGTGTGCCTCTTCACATTTGTTCTGTTGATCAGTTAGTTGATTAATCTTTAATTTATTCAACTATTTAGACTACGATGTTTCTTTGTTGATCCTACAGGATCATCGCCCTCCCCCCCCCCCATTTTTTAATTGTCTTTTCTGCAATCCATCTCTCATTTTGGGCAGGAATTGTAGCACTACTGTCATTATCTCTTTTTTTTTCTTCTTTTTTTTCGTTTGTTTTCCTGTACTCTAATTCCAAATTCTTCAGTCTTCTCCTTGCCTTTTTTCCTTTCTCCTCGACCAGCTACAGTTTTCTCTACTAGCCTTTTACTCCCTTGCTCTTTCTCCACGCTCTCTTTCCATTCTCTTTACTTCTATTTCCACCCCCTATCCACCTACCCCTCATCTTCATCACGGGTAGTAGTCACTGGAGCTCCCCCACTCCGCCGCTGACCACCGGCATTTAGGCTGTCCCACAGACGTCTTTGTTAACAACTTTCACCTTTATTACCTCCCGCTCTGTACCTTGACTTAGCCATTCACTCTCTTCTTTTCAACCCTCCCTCCCTGCTATTAAACTTTTTTTTTTTTTTTTTTTTTTTTTTTTTTTAATCCGAGGGAGGGGACACCGAGCCCCGAGTCCTTTGTACAGCGGTTTCTTCATATTAGAATTGGCGCGAGTACTGGTACGGGATCCCTATTAGGCTAAATTTTGTCTGCTGCCAGGCTTAATACATTTAGGCTTTCATACAGAGAGTAGTCGTCTTTCATGATATCACAACGAATTTGGTCTTTTGGGGAGATTTTCTTAGTGTACCTGGGCTGGATGAGCCTGTGCACGCTGTTCTGCAGATGTGGTTCTATTTGAAAGTGCATGCTTGCGTTTGCACACACACACACACACACACACACACACACACACACACACACACACACACACACACACACACACACACACACACACACACACACACACACACACACACACACACACACACACACACACACAGACACACACAAGACCAATGTATAGCAAAACGAATTTTGTGAAACTAAAATAATTTTTTCGAAATGCAAACTGGGAAAAATTCCTTAGTGAGGAAACAAAGATGGAAGAGAAATGGAATATACTAAAGGAAATTTATAATGAGGGTGTGATCAAATATGTTCCACAACAAAAGCAAGAAAGAATATAAATAAAAAACTGGTACAACAAAAAATGTAGTGAAGCCAAGGATAAAAGAGACAAAGCCTGGAAAAAATGGAAAAAAGACAAAAAAAGAGGAAATGGCAAACATACCTCAAACTAAGAAACGATTATGTAAAAATACGCAGGGAGGAAAAGAGAAATTATGAAAAGGAAATTATAGAAAAATGTAAGGATCAGCCGAACCTATTTTACAGATATGTGAATGGTAAACTGAAAAACAAACAAGAAATAGAAAAACTACGCCAAGGAGGTCATGAATACACAAAAGAACAAGAAATGGGAGAAATTATGAGAAACCACTTCAAATCGGTTTTCACAATTGAGAACTCACCTAACTGTGAAGGAATAGAAAAACAGAATTCCCCCCAAATGAAGGAAATAACCGTAACAAAAAAGGAAATCAGTGACCAAATAAAAAACCTAGATGTTAGAAAATCACATGGTCCGGATGGAATTGCAAATTGGATACTGAAGGAATGCGTGGATAAAATACACACTATAATAAAATACTCGCTCAAAGAAGGAAAAGTACCACAAGACTGGAAAAATGCAAACATTGTACCAATATATAAAGGAGGAAGTAAGGAAGATCCAACTAACTACAGACCGGTCTCCCTAACAAGCACAGTAGCTAAAATATGTGAAAAAGTGATTAAAAGTAGATGGGTTAAACATTTGGAAGAAAAATCTATACTAAACCCAAGCCAATTTGGGTTTAGACAAGGAAGATCATGTACAACAAATCTAATCTGCTTCTATTCGAGAATAATAGATACTCGTATAATAGATGAGAGATGGATGGGCAGACTATGCCTATCTAGATCTACAAAAGGCATCTCACAAAGTACCGCACAAAAAATTAATAGGAAAATTAGAATCAATAGGTGGCATTGCAGGTAATTTATTTAAATGGATGGAAGACTTTCTGACTGGGAGGAAAATGAGGGTTGTAATTAGAGACAAATACTCGAAATGGGAAGAAATGATAAATGGTTTTCCACAAGGGTCAGTACTGGCTCCAATCATGTTTGCCATATACGTAAACGACATGGACGAAGGATTTGAATGTTATATGAATTTCTTCGCAGATGATGCAAAAATATTAAAGAAAGTATCAACAAATGAGGACTGTGACTCATTACAATCAGAACTGGATACAATCTAAAAATGGACTCAAAAGTGGGAGGTGAACTTTAATATCAAGAAGTGTAGCATAATGGAATTTGGTAAAAGCAAAAACAGAATTTCAAAAAATTACAAAATTGGTAAAAATGAAACAAAAAAGTGCATTCGGAAAGGGACCATGGAGTAATAATCAGCAATGACATGACACCGGACAGACATATAAACAAAATGGTAGGTGAAACATACAACCCACTAAGGTCAATGAAAGTGGCACTTGAATACTTGGATGAAGAAATGATAAAAATATATTAGTCACATTGATTAGACCAAAACTGGAGTATGCAGCGACACTATGGACACCCAGTACTAAAAAGAATATAAGGAAACTAGAAAGAATACAGAGATCAACAACAAAGTTGGCACCAGCTCTTTGCAAATTATCATACGAACAAAGATTATCAAAGCTAGAACTACCAACACTAGAGCAAAAAAGATAAAGAGGTGATCTACTGACTATATATAGAATCACGAAAGGAATGGAAATCCTTGACAGAAAAGATTTGCTAAAAAATGACAATGGAAAAACAAGAGGTCATGAAAAGAAACTCGAAAAGAACAACTATAGAAGAGATAGGAAAAAAAAAATAGCTTCCCACACAGAATACTGGATATATGGAATAACTTAGATGAAAAAAACAGTGTGTGCAGATACTATTCACGATTTGAAGAATAAACTTGATGCTGAACGATACAAAGACGGGTCACCACGAGCATAGCTCCCTTCCCGTATAATATAACTAGGTAAATACAACTAGGTAAATACACACGCACACACACACACATACACACACACACACACACACACACATATATATATATATATATATATATATATATATATATATATATATATATATATATATATATATATATATATATATATATATATATACATACATACATACATATACCAAGGCTTTTTCCCCCTTACAAGGGAGGTAGCAAAAAAGGAAAAGACAGAAAATCATACCCACCCATTCCATCCCTGAATACACTCCACACCCCTCCACCCTCCCTCTTATCTTAGCACCTCCTGGATGACGGGTCATCCCTGCACCTTGTCCACGGCCCTGGGTCAGAAGCAGTGTCGCAAGACACAGCACATCCACAGCAAGCCCGCTTCATTAAATCGGAGACCCCCCCTCTCCGTCCCCCCATGCATAAAAGGAGAAGATGGGGAGAAATCCCTTCGGGCTGCGTCAAATTTTGCTCACACATACTACCTCACCTCCCATCCCCCCGCCCATTCCACCTCATGCATCACAACATCTTCCATATACAACCATTCTCCATTCACCACTATCTTCTGTCCTCTCCCGTCCTTCCTCAACAGACATTCCCCTCTTCCCCAAAGCCCCCTTCACCCCATCCATCCACCTCATCCTAGGACGTCCCCTCATGTTCACTCCCTCCATATCTGCCTTCCATACCTCTTTTACTTGTCTTTCTTCACTCATTCTTTCCATGTGTCCAAACCATCCTAATATTCTTTCATCAACCCTATCACCCAATTCCCTTTCCACCCCCCGTTCTTCTCCTCACCTCCTCATTTCTCACTCTATCTAGCCTAGTAACCCCTATCACACTTCTCAGACACCTCATCTCAAACACATTCAAACTCCTTCTCTCTTCCTCTCTTATGTTCCATGTTTCTGCCCCATACAGTGCTGTTGGCACAATCACTCCTTCATACAGTCTCCTCTTAGCATCCATTCCCAAATGTCTATTCCTCATTACACTCTTCAATCCACCAAGGCATTTACTTGCTTCTCTCAATCTACATTCTACCTCCACCTTCACTCCACCCTTTCCTGCCACATTTGCACCCAAGTATCTAAAACTATCCACTTCCTCCAGTCGCTCTCCCTTAATGCTCACTTCCAGTCTACTGCCACTTTCACTCTTTGTACATCTCATCACCTTACTTTTACCCACATTTATCTTTAGCTTTCTTCTATCACATGCTCTCCCAAACTCTGTCACCAACTTCCTCAATCCCTCCTCCGATCCTACCACAAGCGCAGTGTCGTCAGCAAACAACAGCTGGCTCACCTCCCACTTTTCTCCATTTTCTTTAACCATCTCCAATCCCTGACCCACTACCCTTGCATTTACCTCTCGCACTACCCCATCCATGTATAAGTTGAAGAGCCAGGGCGACATAATGCATCCTTGACGAAGTCCCACCTTTACCTCGAACCACTCACTCTCTTCATTTCTAATCCTGACACAAGCTCTACTACTCTCATAAAATCTCTTGACAGCTCCTAGAAGCTTTCCTCCTATCCCATATATCTGCATAACCTCCCACAGTGCCTTTCTGTCTACCCTATCGTAAGCCTTTTCCAGATCCATAAAGGCCCAAAAAACATCCTTCCCCTTTCCTATAGCTTTCTCACATATTTGTCTTACCACAAAGATCTGATCTACACAACCTCTACCCGTCCTAAATCCACACTGTTCCTCACCAATTACTCCCTCTGTTCCTCTCCTAATCCTCTCAATCAAGATCCTCCCATAAGCCTTCCCAACTACACTTAACAAGCTAATCCCTCTGAAACTACTACATTCACACTTGTCCCCTTTTCCCTTGTAAAGTGGAACTATACAGGCACTCCTCCAGTCCTCTGGCACTCTACCCTCTCTCCAGCAAATATTAAATAACCTCACCAGCCAGTCCTCCATCACTGTACCTCCTTTTTTTAAACATTCTGCATGGCATCCATGCAGACCAGGTGCCTTACCTGATTTCATCATCTTAACAACTGCCTTCACGTCATCCTTCCTTATTTCTCCTCCATTTTCTTCACTCATCACGGTCATTTTCTTAGCATTTCCCACTGCAACTATCTTTCCTTCCCTATCCTCCTTCACATTTAGCACCTCCTTTAAATATTCTTCCCATCTTCCCCTTACTGCCTTCTCTTCCATTATCATCTCTCCAACTGCACCTTTTACCTTTTCTTCTCTACTTGATTCGCCTCCTCTTCCTCTCTTAATTTCTTTCCAAAACATCTTTTTATTACTTTCAAAATTTTCTGTCATACTCTTACCCCACTTCACATCTGCTCTCCTCTTTGCCTCCTTTACCTTTTGCTTTATTTCTCTTTTCTTTTCTTTGTACCTCTCATATGACTCCCTCGTCCTATTTTGTAACCAATCTGTGAAAGCTCGCTTCTTCTCTTCTACAACCTTCTTTGTTTCCTCATCCCACCATTCACTACCCTTCCTTCTATTTCCTCCTGTCCTTCTTGTTCCACACACCATCCTTGCACACTTTGTGACTCCCTCCTTGAACCATCCCCATTCCTCCTCCACACCTAGCTCTACTCTATCCTTCACTCCCTCCCACTCCTCCTTCAGCTTCTTCATGTACTCCTTCTTCTTTTCCTTTTCATTCAAAGAGTTCACTCTAAGCACCTCCCTACCTTTTGTCCCTTTCCTCTTTCTCCATCTATCCCCCACTCTCAACTTACCTTCCACCCAAAAATGATCTGATATTCCCCCACCCTCTCCCCTTAGCACATGTACATCCTTAACTCTTCCGATCATAGTCCTATTTACCACTACATAATCCATCAACACTCTATCTACCACCCTTCCATCCACCACCCTCTCCCATGTGTACTTATGCTTGACTTTCTTCCGAAACACTGTATTTGCTATCATCAACTCTCTTTCTAGACACATTTCCACCATCAACTCTCCACTACAATTCTTTACTGGAACTCCACATTTCCCAACCACTCCATCAATTGGACCATTTCCTACCCTAGCATTAAGGTCTCCCAGTACTATTACATTGACATTTCTCCCTAAATCCTCTATGCACTCATTTAAACTCTATCCAAAAGGCCTCCCTTTCTTCTACACTCTTCTCACTGCCAGGCCCATATGCACTTACAAAGACCCACATCTCCTTTCCCAGTTTCACCTTCATCCACATTATCCTTGAGGAAACCTCCTTCTACTCCACTACACGTTTACCTATCTCTTCACTTACTAGAATAGCCACCCCTTCCCTCCCTCGCCCTCTCTTCACTCCTGATAACCTCCCACTTACACTCCCAAACTTACACTCACCATTCCCTTTCAACTTAGTTTCACTCAAAGCCAACACATTCATCTTTCTTCTCACAAACATACTACCTATCTCTTCCCTTTTACTCTCATCTGTACCACATCCACGCACATTAAAAGACCCAAACCTTATGGTGCTGATCGGAAAACTCCCAGACCCTCTTATGCCTTTACTTTTTCGTTTAGGAATGTCCGCTGTGGGGCTACAAGGAGAAGGATGCCTAGTCCCAATCCCCGTCCCTTTGTTCTCGCCTCTTACGATCCAAGTGGAAATACTTGGTGGCAGTATTCTTTTCCCCCACCACAGGGAATTCCCCCACAGCATAAAATGAATACTCAGTGAAATGGTACAGGACAGCAGCAAGGGGTTGGGGGACAGCATAACGGAGGGACAGTCGTAGTATAAAAGTGTCATCACTTCTCTATGAAGAGTTTCCTCTATCATAGACAAAATGATGTGTGGCTCTGGTCCGTAGGGGCGCCCCATATAGACCCTAAAGTATCAACTGCATGCTACTTTGCCACAGTAACAAGCAGCCAATACCCCAGACGGGGAATAACAAGCATATATATATATATATATATATATATATATATATATATTTATATATATATACATATATATATGTATGAATATATATGTATATATATATGTATATATATATACATATATATATATATACATATATACATATATATATATATATATATATATATATATGCATGCATGCAGCCAAATCGAGAACTATGCATGAATCTTAAGCAAAGTGTAATAATCAAAATGTTATAGACAGGGCCCACAAGTGTTGCACTAGTTAGGCAAATATATCAGTGACCATCAATGACTTAAACACTAGAAACTGAATCGTTTACAAAAGTGAAATATAAGAAAGATCTAGGGATGTTGGTCTCATATACCTTATCAGCTGACAAACACGTCTACAAAATCATGAGTGAAACACATTGAGTAATGGTGATCATAGAAGTAGCTTTTCACTATATGAGCGAGATGATGAAAAGAAAAACGATAGAAAACCTCATCCACCCTAAATGGGAACATGCAGGCCTGGTATGGTCTCCGCAGAGTGAAGGATGAAAACAAGATTGAAAGAATACGAAGAGTAGTAACCAATTTGGTTTCTAGCCTTGCAGATGAAACCTACGAAGAGAGATGAAAATTGCTGGACGTGTCATCACTTAAGAATAGATATTTTGCAAGAGTATTTAGTTTTTCATAAAGGGGAACTGATAAAATTGAAAGATTAGATCTCTTGATTTTGGACATAAGAGAGTTACGAGGTCATGGAAATAAATCGAAAAAAAACGTGTCTTAAGGATGTCAAAAAGTACAGTACTCCAAATGTATGCATCAACTTTTGGAATAAGATGATGCTGTCACCCAATCTAAAACCCGTGAGAGAATTTAAAACTAGGTGTGACAACTGGACAAAAAAGACGGGACCTTACTGGTGTAACTCCTATTCTGTACATTACAATTAGATAAATACCATTAGATAAATACGGACACACACACATAAAGAGCGAGAGAGATGGAGAGTGTGTGTGTGTGTGTGTGTGTGTGTGTGAGAGAGAGAGAGAGAGAGAGAGAGAGAGAGAGAGAAAACACACACAATCTATCAGCGCTCTCCACCACGCCAAGAGCTAATCCATTGTATGATCCAATCCGCGGCTGCTTAAGGTTCCACTTCTGACTTTGAGTCGAAGGGCGATATATCACACTTGAAGATGTAACTTATCATTCACACATTATTCAGGAGTCATAAATTATCGCGCCAGCCGACAACATCTTGGCCAAGCGGCGCCTTATCTTCTTAGCCTTCCCGCCATGTAGGCTCCTTCTTCTTCGTCTTCTTCTTCGTGGTGCCGTGGGCGACGCTTTACCGGCCCTACGCTCGCCTTAAGATGACTTATTTTTGCCCATTGACTCTTGCACTGACTGCGTCGTCGCCTTATGTATTCATTTATCTATTTATTTTCATGTTTGTTTCTTTTTCTTCTCCCCCTTTTATGAGATCGCTTGACGTCACAAAAAAACAAAATTCGTCAAACCTCGTTTGGATTTCTCATCCTGCTCATCTTCCTCCTTGTTTTCTCTCTCTTCCCATTCTGTTTCTTCTTCTTCTTCTCTCCTGCCTCTTCTTTCTCTTCTTCTTCCTCCTGCTGCCCCTCCCCTCTCCTTCTCTTTCACTTCTTCTCCCTCCTCTTTCTTTTTGTCTTCCTCCAGTTCTTCTCATCCTTGTCCTCATCATCCTCCCCTTCATTCTCCTGCTTCTCCTCTTCTTCTCCCTCCTCTTTCTACTTGTCTTCCTCTGCTTCTCATCCTTGGTCTCTTCCTCCTTCTCCTCTTCCTCCTCCGCCTCCTCCTCCTCCTCCTCCTTTTTCTTCTTCCTCTCTTCTCTTTCCTCTTGCTGCTTATCTTCTTCCTCCTCCTTTCCTCCCTCTCATTCGTCCTCCTCCTATTCCTCCTCCGCTCCTCCTCCTATTCCTCCTCCGCCCTCTCCTCCTCTGCTTTTTCTCATCCTTGCCCTCCTCCTCCTCCTTCTTCCTCTCTTCTCCCTCCTCTTTCTGCTTATCTTTCTCTTCTTCACGTACTCCTCCTCATTCGTATCCTCCTATTCCTCCTCCACCACCTCCTACTATTCCTCCTCCGCCTCCTCCTATTCTTCCTCCGCCTCCTCCTCCTCTTCCTCCTCTGCCCTTTCTTCCTATTCCTCCTCCGCCTACTCTTCCTACTGCACGTCCTCTTCTTTGTCTTCCTTGTCCTCCTCGACCTTGTCCTCCTCTTTTTTCCTAAGTTTTTCATACATCCTACCTTCCTTCTCTTCCCTCCTCCTCCTCCCTTCTCCCTCCTCTCCCCTCCTCCTCCCTTCTCCCTCCTCCTCCCTCCTCCCTTTTACTCCTCCTTCACCTCCCTGTTACTCCTCCTTTTCCTCCTCCTCCTCCTCTTCTTCCTCCTCCCTTTTACTCCTCCTCCTCCTCCTCCTCCTTCCTTCTCCTCCCCCCTCCTCCTGCTCCTTCTCCCTCCTGCTTCACCTCCCTCGTCTTCCTCCACCCTCCTTTCCTCCCCCTCCGCTTACTCCTGCATCTCCTCCACTTTTCCCTTTCTTCCCTTTTACTTCATGTCCCCAACAAATTCAAGCGCTCCGTCCACATCATTTATCTTGCCACTTATCACGATTTTTCTGTTCAATGTCTTGTTTGTAATCTTTGCATTTCTGCTCTGTTTAACAGCTTTTGTATGTTCTGATGACATTTATCAGCCTTCTCGTATTTTTTTCTCTTTTTTCCATTTTGTTCACTCTTTTCTTCATTTGTCAGTCTTCTCGTATTTTTTTACTTTCTTTCCTTCATCTTCTCCACCCCCGTTTCCTCCCTCCTTCCATTATGCTCTTAATATCTTCATTTATGACGTCATATCGTTTTAGTACTGCATAAGACGACGCCCTATGAGATGCTGTTATGCATCTCGACTCTTCTCATGACTGAATAGACCTTTTTTTTAGTTTGGGCCACGTAATTTC
>NC_134800.1:29946168-29953668 GCF_046742065.1 Oratosquilla oratoria
CCCATTGATGACTTGTAACCTAAGTGAGATATGCAGAGATTCGAGATTGCTTAAGTAAACAATATTGCATATAGACTTGTAACAACGAATCTGATTGGGGAAAGGGTGGAAGAGGAGAATATTCAATTGGTTCACAATTGTAAGATCAGGCCCTTCGGGGAGGATCTTAAATATATGGTTAAAAATCATTGGACTAAAGAAATAATGGCATCACTGTAATGTTCACCTAGGACCTAACATACGTGTTCTCGTGGGATTCCTTGAGTGTACCTCAGAGAAACACGCTGTATAAGAATTAATAGAAGGAAGAAAACTTTCGAGCTTTCAATACCCCTATACGGAAAATTATAACTGAAGGAATCTTGAAAAGGGGAATAATTGGAGGCAACAGGGCCTACCGACTAAAACTGTGAGTGACTAATCACATGTAACAGAATATGTGAAGCAAAGACAGATATAAGAAGTGAAAATGAAAAAAGTGACAAATGACAAGAGTGACAGGAGGGTGAAATAACACAATGTCACATTAACAGGGTATGACCACAATATATCGCGTGGATTTCCACAGGTCAGCTTTCACCAATGCGGTGAAGTTTTCTTCACCGACCAATATCTCCCTCTTATCTCTCTATCTCTCAAGAAGGAGGAGGAGGAGGAGGAGGAGGAGGTCTCTGTGACTCTGTGGTCCTACTTGAGGACGACGACGACCTTCTGCCGTACCTCTTTGTATATCTCTTTCTGATACCTCACTTCGATCTTTACGAGTTCCTCCCTTCGAGAGGTCGCGGGGTCGGGGAGGGGACGGCAATGCTATCAGTCTTCCCTTTAAGTATTACACGACCGTTTACATGTCCTCCTCCTTCCCCTCCTCCTCCTCCTCCTTCTCTTCCTCTTCCTTCTCCTCCCTCTCCTCCTCTTCCTCTCCTCTTCCTCCCAGCCACTCCCTCTCTTCCTTTTCTGAACTCCCAACTCCTCTTTCTGTCCTCTTCTGGTCCTGCTCCTCCTCCCATTCACTACCAACTACTCGTAATTGTTATCACCAGCATCATCATCACCATCCCTTCCTCTTCCTTATTTCTCTTCCGCTTCCAGAGAGAAGCGCAGGTGAGTTGGTGAAGAAATACAATGCAATCCATCTCCTTAAGTTTGGCATGATCTCTCGGATACGACTTTTCTTCTTTTTCTTTTTCTTCTTCTTCTTCTTCTTCTTCTTCTTCTTCTTCTTCTTCTTCTTCTTCTTCTTCTTCTTCTTCTTCTTCTTCTTCTTCTTCTTCTTCTTCTTCTTCTTCTTCTTCTTCTTCTTCTTCTTCTTCTTCTTCTTCGGCGACCTCCGACCATCGCCCCCTTCATGGAACTCGAAGACTTCTGCGGCCTCCTACCATTCAGACAAAGTCGAGGTATGGATTAATTATTCATTCACTTCGTGATCCCCTTCCATCCGGTGATCAACCCCCCCCTCCCCTTTTTTTCTCTCTCTTTTTTTTTTCTTATCTTATTCCAACAATTGTCCCTAAGACATTTTCAAAAGCCGCCTGCATGCCTTGTTTGAATAAACTTAGCAAAGTGCAGCTGAAATAGTTGGATGCACGCACACACACACACACACACACACACACACACACACACACACACACACATATATATATATATATATATATGTATATATGTATATATGTGTGTGTGTGTGTGTGTGGGTGGGTGTGGGTGTGGGTGTGTGTGTGTGTGTGTGTGTGTGTGTGCGTGCGTGTGTGTGTGTGTGTGTGTGTGTGCGTGCGTGTTTGTGTGAATATATGTATACATATGCATATACAGTATATATATATATATATATATATATGTATATATATATATATGTGTGTATATATATATATACATGTATATATATATATGTATGTATGTATATATATATATATATATATGTATGTATATATATATATATATATATATATATATATATACATGCGCGCACACACCGACATACACACACATACACACACACGCGCACACACTCCCACACATACACACACACACACACACACACACACACACACACACACACACACACACACACACACACACACATACACACCTGTGCGTATTTGTATGTATGAGTAAGGGTAGGCAGTAATGGGTAGTGGCGGTGCTGTCAGCTGGAGATGCGAAGTGTCAGATGGTTCCTTCTTCTACCCCAGAGAGAGAAAGAGAGCCAGAGAAGGAGATATAGAGATAGAGAGAGAGAGAGATAGAGAGAGTGAGCGAGAGGTGAGAGAGAGAGAATGAGTTCCGGACATCGAAAGCATTTTCTCATGGTATGGCATATAAGTGGGAGACGCCTTCATTTCGAGTATGGGATATTTTCGAAATTTAGAGAGTGCCCGTGCTGAAAACTCTTCGTAAAATGCTCCGAAAAGACGAAAGTGAAGCAAGAGCCGATGTATAACACAAGAGTGCCATGGAACTAAGTGAAGCTCAGATGGTACGAAATGGACAAGGGGAACACAACAAAATGTTTTAATAATAAACGATAATTTTCTATTTTATCTCACGAAATACGATACAGAATGAAAACCAGAAGACAAACGAAAACACACAGTGCTTGCGAAAAGAAGAAAAATGAAGAAAATTGAACAAATAATCGAAAGAAAAAACGTGACGAATGTTGAGAAAGGGTCTGAAGACGAAGGACGAAGAAGAAGAAGAAGAAGAAGGTCGTATGGAAGACCTCTCAGGCTCTCAACGATGTGCTAAGACCTTGGAACGCGGGAGACATTGTGTGAATAATACCTGGACCTGAGGTAGTTCAGCTCGAGAGGGACGGAATTCTAGAGTACGAGTATCCCGGATGACAAAGGGTCCTCTAGAAGAGGATGTCATCCGCTTACTAGACACGGAAGGTGTGATGATGCAGGTAGTGATGGTGGTAGTAGTGGTGGTGGCAATGGTGGCGGTGGTGATGATGATAATGCCGGTGGTGGTGGTTGTGGCGGTGGTGGTGATGGTGGCACTTGTGGTGGTAGTGGTGGTGAAAGTTAACATGAATACCGATAGTTCTCTCAAGTGGAAATCGCTAGAATTGAATAATCTCCAATTTTCAAGAAAAAAAAATCAGAAATTTTTAAAAATCCGGATGTCAGAAGCATTTTCCAATGTTATTTTTTTCATTAGCTGTTTTTTCTTCCGCATATACGAAAAAAGTCCAAATTTCAGAGATTCCCAATAGAAAGAACCGTCTGTACAGTGACAGATAGAACCAGCGGGAATTTTGGATTCTCTACCCCTTTGACGTGTAGAAGACAGCGCAAGAGAGAGAGACAGAGAGAGAGAGAGAGAGAGAGAGAGAGTGAAAGATAGACCTTCTACACCGTGGGAATATTCTACACACATTGCAACATCATGACGCGTTTATTTTATCCTTTAACTATTATCTACAACTTGAATATATTACTGCCGCCCTGAAAAGGATAAGATTAAGAAAAAAAGGAACTAAACAAAAATGTGGATAAAAACAGGCGAAGAAGAAAGAATAGATGAAGAAGAGTGGAAAAGAAAGACGGTATAGAGGAGACAGAAAGGCTAAGAAAGGTGACAGAGTAGATGTAAGAGGAAGAGATGAATATTTGAGGAAGATGAATCAGATGGAGTTGTGATGCAGAGTAGCAGGTGATGATAGCGGGTGAGAAGGACATGAATACCGAGGAAGAGAAAGAAAAGAAAGAGGAGGAAGAGGAAGGATACCGAGGAAGAGGAAGGTGTGGTGGTGGAGAAGGAGCAGTTATAGGAGACTGAGAAGGAGTTAGTAATAGTTGAGGAGGAGAAGAAAGGATGAAGGAATATAAATAAATGGAGGATAAGGATGAGAATGACTGACTGGGTTTAGTAACTGTTCGGGAGGACAGTCTGAAGGAAGAAGAGGATCGAAATTAAGGAAATGAGTGAGAGAGAGAGAGAGCGAGGACCTCGATTCGGGTAATGGTGCCCAGGGATCTAATAAACAAGAGCCGTCCGGACTCTAAACATTAACGTCAGATTGGGTCATGTTAGGTCAATTTGGAATGAGGTCCTCTCATTTCCCTCAGTTCCATTTCCGCGTTGCCCCTGCTCCTATGATCATTCCCATAGGAGGAGGCGGAGGTGTGGGATGGAATGGAAGGGGGCTGGAGTTGGAGAAGAGGTATATTCTTATTTCTTTATTTTCTCCCAATCCTCCTTTATATCTTAAAATCACATGAACAATATATCTGACACAGCTTTTAAGCACAAACACTGATTGTTCCGGATATTTCAACTGACCCACGATATGTCGAAATTATGTGAGAATATGTTATTCTTCTTTTTAAGTGCCTATTAAATGTCTATAGACAGTTGGCCCTTTTTAACTTAAGTAGTTTAAAAAATGGTAATGACAACATACATACATACGTACATACATACATACATACATACATACATATATACATACATACATACATATATACATACATAAATGAATACTTTAATATGCATGTATGAATGGATAGCAAAGCGGTGGTTTAAACATAGAGTCCAGTGGAAATGTTTGTTTTCTTACATACATAAATACATAGATATAAACATGCATACATACATGTATACATAAACACATACATACATACATACATACATACATATATACATACATGAATACGTATATGTATGTATATTTGTCTGCGCGCAGGCATGCTTGTATGCATCCATGTATGTATATATGTGCAGTCAGAAATAGAAAACGAAAGAAGGACTAGGAAGGATAGGGGCAAGTACTTTAAAGGAGGGGAATGTTCGGAATAAGGCTTCTACTGCCAGAGCATAACATAAAAAGTACCTTGATGATTTTTTTTTTTTTTTTTTACCCTGTCTCATCTTCCAAAGCGCGAATTTCTAACTAATGATTTTTATTTAATTGAAGGAAGAAGAGGAGGAGGAAGGGGAAGAGGAGGAGGAGGCAAGGGAAGAGGAGGAGGAGGAAAAGGGTACTGGTTTTGTCTTTTCCTGAAGAGTGGGAGCAGACCAAAAATACGGCAAGAAAAAGAAGATGAGAGTTGAAAACCTGACGAAGGGAGAACCTTGAAGGGTCTTCCACTTCTTGGGTTCAGAAGCTTCCGTCGTCGTTGTCGTCGTCTTCGTCGCCACTGAGGCCAGGCACTTTTATCCAGATTAAGGGGGAGAGGGGAAGTGAAATGAGAGGTCCATTCGATTCCCTTCGAGAAGAATCGTCGGGTCTTTTAATCACAATTTAGCCCAATTCCAAATTGTTTGACTTGGATCTCTTGCGGAGTTTTCGACCTCATTTTTGGCCTTCTTCTTCCTCTTCTTCTTCTTCTTCTTCTTCTTCTTCTTCTTCTTCTTCTTCTTCTTCTTCTTCTCTTTCTTCTTCTTCTTCTTCTTCTTCTTCTTCTTCTTCTTCTTCTTCTTATCTTCTTCTTCTTCTCCATCTTCTTCTTCTTCTTCTTCTTCTTCTTCTTCTTCTTCCTCTTCCTCTTCTTCTTCTTCGTCTTCTTTTTCGTATTCTTCGCATTCTTCTTCTTCTTCTTCTTCTTCTTCTTCTTCTTCTTCTTCTTCTTCTTCTTTTCGGGCTGGACCTGGAGGCACGTCCGGATTGTTTGATTTTGAATTAAATTACTGTTATGATCTGTTTGCCATCTTAGTTTGATGTTCAGTGTCCCTAGCCGTATTTCCCGACAGACGAGTTCAGACTAAGTTGTAATTTTCTCCTCTTTCAGTTGAACATAGGAAGAAAATGTTTCCATGAGCCTGAAGGAAATGTGAGATTTCATTTTACAATTGACTTAATATTCAAATGAACGAAAACAAAAGAAAAAAGAAAAAGAAAATAAGAAAAAATGTTCCCTTGAATCCCGACCAATACCAGACGTATAATTTATCTGATATTTAATTTGGCAAACGGGCTCAAGGGAGGACTGGAGCGCGGGCTGTGGGCGGGATCGAGACCGGCGATCCTTGAGGAGGAGAGTTTGATTAAAGACGGTCAAAGCGGAAACGAGGAGATCGTAATTGCGAAGGACGGGTCGCTTTGTTAGGTCAACCAAGGGGTTTTGAGGTCGCCCTGGAAGCGAACGAGGAGGAGGAGGAGGAGGAGAAGGAGGAAGAGGAGGGGAGGAGGAGGAGGAGGAAAAGGAAGAGAGGTTGTGAAAACTTAAATAAAAAGAAATATGGAAGGAAGAGGAGGAGGAGCGAAAAGAGAAAGAGAAGGAGAAGATACAAAGAGAGATGGGGGGAGTGGAGGTTGAAAAAATAAGAGCAATGAAGGAGGAGAGAAAAAGAGAGCTGAAGGAGGTCGGGGAAAAAAAGAGGGCAAGGGGGGGTGGATCCGGGAAAAGAGAAAGAAATAAAAAAATAAAAAAGAGGTGGGTGAAGGAATTGAGCAAAAAATTAAAGAGAATGGAAGACGGAAAGGAGTAGGAGAAGTTGGTGAAGAAAGCCAGAAAGAAGAAAAGAGGAGAGAGAAGTCACCCTGAGGAGGTAAAGGAAACGAAAGAAGAGGAAATAATAAGAGGCGAGAAAGAAGAAAACGGTGAAATAATGAGGAAAAAATAAAGAGGAGAAAAGAAGAGGAAAGAGAGCAGAGTGGAAGAGTGGAAATAAGGAAATGGAGGAAGAGAGGAATAGAGAGAGAATGAAGACAAAAAAAGAGGGAGTGAAGGGGAAAAAACAAATAAAGGAATGGAGGGGATAAGGAAGAGGAAAGAAGACGGAAAGGAGGAGGAGAAGAAAAAGAGGAAGAAGAAAAGAGGTGAAGGAAGCGGGGAGGAAAAAGTAAGAGTAGGGAAACGAGAGACAAAAAGAAAAAGGGATGAGAAGAGAATAGGACCAGCGGGAGAGAGAAAGAGAGAAAGAGTAAATGGAAGAGAGGTGTGGAGAAAAGGAAAGGAAAGCTGACAGTGGCTCCCACCTATCCATCCATCCATCCATCCATTCATTGGGTTTTCATCTTCATTACGGTTATCTTTTCACTCCTTCTTCCTCCCACCCTCCCAAGCTCTCTAACTCCCTACTAACTCCTTAATTCCGAGACTCCCTTTTCACCTCCCTCTCTTCTTGAGTGCCTACCTCCCTCTCCTCCACATCATTCTCACTTCTTTCCTTCCTTTTTCCTTTTTTTTTTCCTTTCCTTTTTCCCTCCTTCATTCACTCACTCAATGTGTTCCTCCTGTCTCTTCCATCTCCTCTCCTCCTCCCTCTCTCCCTCCATCACTCACTCACTCGTTCACTCCCTTTGTCCTTCCTCCCCTCCTTTCTTTCTCCTCCTCTCCTTCTCCTTCCTTATTTTCCACCTTCTTCCCCTCCCCCTCCCTCCTTTCTCCCCTTCCTATATCCTTCCTTCCCTCTTTCGTTCCCTCACTCCTTTCCTCCCTCTCCCTCCTCCCTTCCTGGCTCCCTCCCTCTCCCTCCCTCCCTCCCTCCCTCACTTCCCTCCTTCGCTCAGATGCGTCCAAAGATTCCCATAATCTTTCAGCCCCAACG
>NC_134800.1:29976168-29981168 GCF_046742065.1 Oratosquilla oratoria
ATTCCGCACTTATGAAATGGACTCTGCCTTCGTTACTTCCAGTCTTCGGCCCCATTTCCAATTTCTTTTCTCTTTCGGGGATTTTGCTCCCGTTTTTCTCTCTCGCTCTCTCTCACTCTCTCTTACTCTCTCTCTCTCTCCCTCTCTCTCTCTCTCTCTCTCTCTCTCTCTCTCTCTCTCTCTCTCTCTCTCTCTCTCTCTCTGATGTATGTTTTTCTTTCTCTTGTTTTTCTTTTCAGATTTGGTGAGAATGGGAATGAATCCGTGTATTTTCTTATTTTATACATTTCTTTGTCTTTTTTCTCGTTTGTTGACAAACTTCGTCGGAGTCACCGAGAGATTCTTTTTTTTTTTCGTCGACATGACGTCATCACTTCCATCCACGACGTTTCTTCTCCTCTTTGTCCCATTTTCATTTGCGCTTCTTCCTCTGGCTTCACATACACTTATTCCTCTTTTATTTCTCTTTCTGATCTTCTCCTCCTCCTCTTTTTTCTCTTTTTGTTCCTCCTTTTGTCCATTTCCTCCTCTTCCTTATCTCTTACTAATCTTTTGTTCCACCTTATACTTCTCTCCTATTTTCACCCATATTTCCTTCAGTAGGCGATCTTCTGCTTCGACCTTTCGTTCATCCTTTCATCATCCCTCACATCATTACGTCTCCGAAATAGCGCACATCATCAGTCTTGACTTCGATCTCGTCTGTGAGGAGCTTAACAAGGCCTCGTAGTCCCTGAGACGGGGAAGAATAAGGACTGATACGGATACGTTTACTGAGCCGCCCCTTACTTTCACAGAAGAAGAAATTCAAATGTAGGAATTTGCATGTACTCTCTCCTATGTTGCCACGTGCGTACCAGCACCTGGAGAGGGAGAGAAGGTTCTGCATACACCCTGAGTGAATAAGTGGAAATCTGCACATGTGCGTATGAGCCATGAAAACGCACGCAATCTTACATGTATATATATATATATATATATATATATATATATATATATATACATATATATATATATATGTATTTATATATACATATACATATATATATATATACATATATATATATATATATATATGTGTGTGTGTGTGTGTGTGTGTGTGTGTGTGTGTGTGTGTGTGTGTGTGTGTGTGTGTGTGTGTGTGTGTGTGTGTGTGTGTGTCTGCGAGTGTATGTGTTTTTGTATGTTTACACACACTGAAATGGCCGAGTAGAAAATAAATTCCCAATGCCAGATTCGCTCCTTAGGATTGCCTCTCTTTAGAATCAGCCGCCCCAAGTAAACACAATTTATTCCTCTAAGGAAATATAAGTTGCACAATATTTTTCACCACCCATATTTCTTTCTCTATGTTCTTTCCAACAACTTGTTCCTGACTTACTCTGTGTACTATGGTCTGACTCGTACCTTTACTCTTCTTCAGTTTCTCTTAACATTTCTCAAGATCATTTTTTTGTCTGCCTTACCAGTTGCTTTCTCTAAGTTCAGAAACACTGTATATGTAATTCCTTTGCCCTTTCTATAAACTCAGCCCTCTTTCTCCAGCTTCTCTGTCTTATTTCTTGTTGATATCAGTACTTTTCGTATGATTAATTTTGGCTTATTCCATTATGAATCTCACATTGACAGCCTAGACGCCACTTGCTCCATCTTACGGCTTCCATTCCTATCAGCCTCACTACCCTTTGAAATCAAGGACCTAAGGTGGTTTATTTCACCATAAGACTTGAATTTCCACAGTTTTCGCTTGTCTTTGCAAATAGGCACTATATTCCCTTTCATCTTATCAACCCAGAACTTTCCCTCCTTCTTTCAAATATTCTTTACAGCCAGCCATTTTTTTTTCACTGTTGGCGTTTTCCTCCTGCATTTTCATTCCTTTTATTTGCTTCCCTTCTTTTTCTTTAGTGCATCTTTTCCCCCATCTTATACGTTCTCCTTTGTGTCACTTCCACATTATTAGAATAATATTCTTAATCAAAAATGATAAAACAGCTTCCTCACTCCTCACCACCACCACATCCCTCGTCACATTTTTCTTCAACGTTGCAACATCTCCATGAGATTATCGAGTAGTTTCATTTTCTATCTTCATTTGTTTATCTATTCATTCATTTATTAATCTATCTATTCATTCATTCATTCACTCATCTTTATTGTTTCTTTTTTTCCTGTGACGTATTTCATTTCACAAACCATTTATTAGTATTACCTCACTGATCAGGCGATCAGTCAGAATTGTTAAATTTTTCTACGTCTTGCTTCAAGAATCTCTATCAATTTGATTCTGTCTGTTTCCTGTCTTCTTCCTCTGTGTTTTTGTGCGCTTCTCTGCCGGAGTGTGTTGTCCCCAGGCAACACAGTACGTTTTCTCCTCTCTGCCTCCTCCGATATGTTTAAATGTGTGACATGTACACACTCTCCCAATTTCATGGAACAACACCTTCCCAGTACCTATTCACACTCATTAATTTACATGGTACACGATATATATCCTCATTTATGAAAAACAGTCCCACACATATATCAAAATGAGATAACTGATACATTTTCTACTACTCAATGAAACATAATATAAAGTATTTTGAAAACAATTTTGCTCTAAATTCTTCATTTATGTGCACCTTATGTACAATCAACAGACGACCAAACTTTTTTATAAAATCTGCCAGACGTATGACGTTATTCAACTAATTTTGTTCTTGTTTGAACAGTGTGGCTTTCTAGGAAGGTGGCAAGAAGCTACTGTCAAGATTGGTTCCGGTTTTTCCACACGAAAATAGCCTAGTATGACTTCCAGTCTCCACTCCAGGCTCACCGTGTCATATTGGTAACATACTTGGGTGTGGTGGTAGGTAGAGGGTGGCTGTCCTGATGAATACTGTCCTCTCAATGTTTACATACACACACACAAACACACATATATATGTATATATATATATCTGTATATATATATATATATGTATATACATATATATATACATATATATATGTATATATATAAATATATATATACATATATATATATATATATATATATATGCATATTCAAATGTATGTGTGCGTGCGTGCGCGTGTGTATATGTGTGTGTGTTTGTGTGTGTGTGTGTGTGTGTGTGTGTGTGTGTGTGTGTGTGTGTGTGTGTGTGTGTGTGTGAAGTGGAGCAGGCTATAGCCATTGAAGTCTTGGGATAGGTTAACACAAGTACTGATATAACCTTAGGAAAACACAAACATTGTGCTTTTCGAAAGTCGTGAGTTATATCGCCTAACAGGATTGAAGATAAGCTCTTCACCGGCGCATCCAGATCAGGTCCTCTGTGACCCAGATTATCCTAAAGTAACGATCATTCTCTCATGTAAAGTGAAAGAAATGCTTTAGGTCCGTTAAATATGTTCTTACCAGTGTCTTGTTATGTGTTCTCAGTGTAGGTTCACCAGTTCTTGGCGTGTCCTCTTCTCGTCCTGCGCTCGGTCCATGGCGCAGGCGACCCCCTCCCCATCACCCTCACCCCCATAATACACATCCTTTGTGTCTAACGAACCCCCTTTAGTCGAGCAGAAAAATCCTTTTACATTCTCCCCCTCTCACTCACGCTCTCTCACACACACTCCCTCTCTCACTCTCTCGAATCAAATTCTTAATCTCTCACGGTGGGAATGAAAACTCCTTTATGTTTCGGGACCGCCCAGACGAACGAGGGAAAAGAGGCGAGGAGGGAGAGGCAACGAGCCTGGCAGAGGCGTAAATATTTTCTTTTCTTCGTATGCTCTTTCATGATGGCATAAATTATAATACATTCCCCTGCTACATTGCTTCATCTTCGTGTGTATTTCTCTTATTCACTGCTGTTATTATTAGTTGCATTTCAGTTCTGTAAAATGTTAGGCTGATACCATGGTTTTCTTGTCACTAAACGAAGTCGAAGTCGTTCTCCTATTGTGTGAAACGGAGGCGGAGCTGTTCTAATGGCGCGCTAATCACTGAGCGCTGATTGGTTGAAAACTCTGCCGCGCTCTCTGCAATGAAGCAGTGTTTTCGGATGTCAGGAGTGGCAACAATTTATTACTATTCAATATTTCCAACGCTTACGAGCTATCCTATATTTCATGAAATATTGTACTTGTATGTGCTTGATGTTAGTCAGCAGCAAATAACGAAAACAAAGTAAATAGTTAAGAACGAGGAGGAAAGCTGTATGACACTTATCATACATTAGCCGTTGGCAGCCTTGCAACCCGCCACTCGCACGGCCCGGGCGACGACTATGCGGGGGGAGGGTGGGTGTCAGAGGCTCCACACCCTCCTGCAACCACATGCAAATTAGACCTTAAATACACTCTGCCTCGCCAAAATGGTGGTGGGGGGGCTTAATGACGAGGGGAGGGGGGATAGAAGGGGGTCGGGGGAGGGGGTCAAAGTGGCTGCGGATCACTAAAGGCCATTCACTACAAAGCAAAACGAAGTCGTTACCGATAGTGGTTTATGTTAATTGCTCACGTTAATGGACGCCCTATGGAGATCAGCTTCTCCTACTCCTCCAACCCCTCTCCTGATCCTTCTCCTCCCCCTATCCTCCTACTCCTCCTCCACCTCCTCCCTCGTCTCCTCCTCCTCCTCCTCCTCCTCCTCCTCCTCCTCCTTCCTCCCCCTCCTCTTCCTCCTCCTCGTCTCTAATCTTCGCACCCTCAAGATGGTGGACGGGCTTGAAATATTGTGAAATTAAGTACTCAACGTTCGCACTTGCAAGCGCTGTTCACGTTCACATTCAAATGTACACCAGGTTAAAAGCACGTTTTTACATACACATACGCTCTCTTTCTCTCTCTGTGCATGCGTGTGTGTGTGTGTGTGTGTGTGTGTGTGTGTGTGTGTGTGTGTGTGTGTGTGTCTAGTTCGCTCACTCTCCATTCTTTCTATCCTCACTTCTCCATCTGCCTCTCAATCTTACACACACAAGCACACATATTCACACACATACACGCACACACGCACACAC
>NC_134800.1:29991168-29993668 GCF_046742065.1 Oratosquilla oratoria
CTAAAAACTTATTCGTTTTCTCAGAGGCTGAAATACACTGCTTGGATGATTTCAGATCGTTAATGATAATTACGCAGAGATCATTTTCACTATCCACTTTTTTTAACGAATTTCCAAATAACCTGTAATCGTGCTTACTGTTTTTTTAACTATGTGCATTACCTTGCATTTACTTGTGTTAAATTTCATTAGCCACTTTCAGACCATTGTTGTAATTCATCTAAATCTTCTTGAATATCTAATTGGTTTAAGTGATCATTTGCCAGTCCTAAAAACTTATTCGCTTTCTCAGAGGCTGAAATACACTGCTTAGATGATTTCAGATCGTTAATGATAATTACGCAGAGATCATTTTCACTATCCACTTTTTTTAACAAATTTCCAAATAACCTGTAATCGTGCTTACTGTTTTTTTAACTATGTACATTACCTTGCATTTACTTGTGTTAAATTTCATTAGCCACTTTCAGACCATTGCTGTAATTCATCTAAATCTTCTTGAATATCTAATTGGTTTAAGTGATCATTTGCCATTCCTCAGAGTTTTGTATCATCAGCAAATTTGGAAACAGTAGATTTTAGTCCATGGTCTATATTATTTATGTATACTATGAATAGAAGTGGCCTAAGAACGGAACCCTGAGGAACTCCACTTGTAACATTTTTTCATCCAGAAGTTTATCCATTTAAAACAACTCTCTGTTTTCGATCATTCAACCAATTACTAGTCCAACTAAATAGGCTACCACTTATTCCGTGTGAAACTAATTTAGTTGCTCATTGCTTGTGTTATTTTCTATCTATTTATCTATCTATTCATCCAAATTCGGGATGTTTGGTTTGTTTGTTTGTTTGTCTAATTTAGGATTATGTATCCTCTTCGATCTCTCACTTGCATAACTCGCCATACTGGATGGTGGGTATTCAGATTTTCAGGAGAAATATAACTTACTGTTGAGGCGTTGGAGTTGTAGGGTGCATCCTCAGTGTTGATAACGATGGTGGTGTGGGCAAGTTAATCACAGTGTTTCCTGATTTCTCTGTTTCCTTTGCTATGACTAATATTTCCTGTATCTCAAATGTTTAGAGTCTCATGTTTAGTTAGGAAAGTGTATACTTTCCTATGCCAATATGATATGTCCTTTTTTGTTTTGTTTTTTGGTCTGATTGTTGTCCTGTCTGTGAATGTTGGAAGCCTAGTTTCGTGAGATTTATTTCTTGTATGGGTGTTCTGAGCATCTATGGTCTGTGTAGGAATGTTTAGAATTCCATGTGCTTGCTTATGAAGGTTATCAAGAGATTAAGATAAAAACCTCATACACCTGGGTCTGGGGTTAGATGTTATGTATATATATGTATATACATATATACATATATATATATATATATATATATATATATATATATATATATATATATACACATATATATGTACTAGCCAAATTACCCACGCATTGCTGCGGGCAAATGATGATCATTTTAATTTTGATAGGATTTGTGGAAAAAAGTTACACGTATCAATATAACTCAATGGAAAAGGTAATACAAATCAAATGTTAAGAAAGTAAGGAAAAAATCAATCTGAGGAGGGAGACGCCTTTGGAAATAAAATATATTTGACCGTAAGAGAAGAACTGAATTAACCTTTCATTATCTTTGAAATTGAGTACATTACCGCCCGCGGAAAAGTAAAATAAAAATAACCAATATTTAAACATTTGGTAAAATTATACAATAATTTTACATTTACATGCTTTCTCCTTACAAAGTCTATCATAGTTTGTGACAACATTAATTTCACAAATATGAATAATATTTATGAACACATACAATAATTTGTTTAATCATAGTAATTTTTGTCACAAAATACCAATCATGTTAAGGGGACACTACAGTAGTGGCGTGTTACCCCACCATACCCCTTTAACCCTTAACCCTAGCCAAAATTATATTTTTGGGGGAATGAAATATAGTTATCCAAGTACCTGGAGTGATAGGGTATCAGAATATATATGGTTATGGGAGTCTATCTCCAAAACCCTAGGAGGAGTTCGTGAACAAACAGACAGACAGAAGCTACTACTCTATTATAGTAGATATATATGTATATATATATATATATATATATATATATATATATATGAACTATTTGAACTATATGAACTATTTGAACTGTATGAACTAGTTCATATTAAGTTAGCTCAGTTGTACACCCAGTGCTTACGTCAAGAAAGCGTTCCTGATGCGTGGTGCAATGCTATAGTAATTTTGCTTCATAAAAAAGGAGACCAGAAGGACCTTAGTAACTATCGATCTATTAGCTTGCTATCAAACGTATATAAAGTATTCTCCAAGATCCTTACAAATAGACGAAGTCAAATTCTAGATGGAAACCAACCGAGAGAAAAGGAAGGCTTTAGAAGCGGATATTCAGCTCTAGACCATTTGCAGGCGATAAACCAACTAACCGAGAAAACGACAGAATACAATATAACTCTGT
>NC_134800.1:29998668-30003668 GCF_046742065.1 Oratosquilla oratoria
TGGTCTTACTTTCCTCGATTTTACTCTTTTTTTCCTCCTGCTCCTACTCTCTTTTTCAGCCTGCTACCCACCACCCCACCCCTACCCCGCTGGGATCCAACTCTTATTTCTTTGCCTCCACTTCCTTATTCCTGTTTCTCAAGCTTCTGCTTTTGATCCTGCTCTTCCTTCTACTTTTCCTCCCTCCTCCTCCTTCTACTCCTCCTTTGCATCCTTTCCATTTACCTTCTCCTTCTTCTCCGGCTGCCTTCTCTCGTCTCTTCTCTTCTCATTTTTTCGTTCCGGGGTCTTTTGCTTCTCATCAAATTTCCAGTCATTCCAGTCTCCTTCTTCCAATCAAGTGTGACTCCGATTTTAGTCTGACTGCATCGTCTTTACCCGCCTTCATTTCCAATTAATTTCAGACTCTCTCATTCTCATTCTCTCCGTCGCTTCCCCAGCCTTTACCTTTCTCTTTACCTCGACATTTACTTAACTTTTCCTCTTCCCGTTATTTTCACTCACTCACCTCTCCTCGCTCTCCTCCTCTTCTCCTCCTCCTCTTCTCCTCCTCTTTACCTTTCTTCTCCATTCTTTTCCTTTTCGTTTCTCTATGCTTCTCATCTCGCTTCATAACACACTCTAGAGGTCTTTTTTTTAGAGCAGCTAGTCGATTTTAGTCATCAAAAGGGTGTCTAGAAGAATAAATCTGAAAGTGTCACCATTGTCCCTTTGACATCTATAGGATTTACTCACCTGAATGAAATCACCTGATGGCAGGTGAAATACACCTAAGAGTCGAATATCGACCTCAAAGAATGAATCGAGATGGAACTAAACCTTTGACTCCTTCAACTGAATAGGATCGCTCGGTGGGAGCTAGAATGAAGGACTCTGTTGACATCTCATCTCCCTCGTTTTGTGACGTCACGTCGATGTTCCTCTTCCCCTTCTCCACTCCCTCCTCCACCTCCTCTTCCTCCCTCTCCTCTTCTTTCTTCTTCTCTTCTTCCTCCTCCTCCTCCTCCTCCTCTTCTTCTTCTTCCTTCTTCCCTTCCCCACATTCTATTCCCTCAACTATCTCCTCACCTTGTTCTTCCTCCTCTCCACCTCTCCTCGTCCTTCTCCTCGTCTTTCTTCTTCCTCTCCTCCCCACATCCTATTCCAACAGCTATCTCCTCACCCTGTCTTTCTCCTCCTCCTTTTCGACTTCCTCCTCCTTCTCCTCCTCCATCTCCTCTTCTTCCTTCTTCTCCTCCCCACATCCTATTCCTGCAACTATCTCCTCACTTTGTTCATCCTCGTCCTCCCCACCTCCTCCTCCTCCCCCTCTTCCTCCTCTTCTTCCTCCTCCTCTTCCTCCTCTTCCTTCTCTTTCTCCTCCTCCTCTTTCTCCTCCTCCTCCTTCTCTTCCTCCTCCTCCCCTCCTCCTCCACTTCTTCATCTTCCTCTTCCTTCTTCTCCTTTCCACATCCCATTCCCACAAATATCTCCTCAGCCTGTTCTTCCTTCTCCCTCTTCTCGACCTTCTTCTCCTCTTCCTCCTCTTCCTCCTCCTCTTCCTCCTCCTCATCCACCTACCCTCTTCTTCTTCCTTCTTCTCCTTCCCACATCCTATTCCCACAAATATCCCTTCAACCTGTTCTTACTCCTTCTTCTCGGCCTTCTCCTCCTCTTCCTCCTCTTTCTCCTCCTCTTCCTCTTCCTTCTTCCCACATCCTATTCCCTGAAACATTTCTTCAACCTGTTCTTCTTTCTCCTTCTCTTCCTCCGCCTCCTCCTCTTCTTCTCCTCCCTACATCTTATTCCCAGGACTATCTTCTCACCCTGTTCTTCCTCCTTCTCCACCTCCTCCTCCACCTCCTTCCCCTCCTCCTCCTCCTCCTCTTTCTTTTTCTTCTTATCCCCACATCTTATTCCAACAACTATCTCCTCACCCTGTCTTCCTCCTCCTCCTCCTCCTCCTCCTCCTCCTCCTCCTCTTTCATCTCCACCTTTTACTTCTTCCCTTCCCCACATTCTATTCCCGCAACTATCTCCTCACCTTGTTCTTCCTCCTCCTCTTTCTCTACCTTTTCCTCCTCTTCTTCCATTTCCTATTCCTCCTCTTCCTCCTCCTCCTCCTTTTCCTTCTCTTTCTCCTCCTCTTTCTCCTCCTCCTGATCTTCCTTTTCCTTTTTCTCCTCCTCCTCTTCCTCCTCCTCCTCCTCCTCCTCTTCCTGATCTTCCATCCCTTTCTCCTCCTCCTCCTCCTCCTCTCCTTCATTTTCCTCTTCCTCCCTCTCTTCCCCACATCCTCTTCTCACAAATATCCCTTCAGCCTGTTCTTCCTCCTCCTTCTTCTCGACCTTCTCCTCCGCTTTCTCCTCCTCCTCCTCTTCCTCCGCTTCCTCCCCCTCCTCCTTTTCCTCCTCTTCCTTCTCCTCCTCCTCCTCTTCATCTTCCTTTTTCTCCTTCCCACACCCTATTCCTACAAATATCTCCTCAGCCTGTTCTTCCTCCTCCTTCTTCTCGACCTTCTCCTCCTCTTCCTCCGCTTCCTCCTCCTCCTCCTCTTCCTCTTCCTTCTTCTCCTTCCCACATCCTATTCCCTCAAATATCTCTTCAGCCTGTTCTTCCTCCTTCTTCTCGACCCTCTCTTCCTCCACCTCTTCCTCCTCCTTGACCTCCTCCTCGTCCACCTCTTCCTCCACGCCCTCCTCTTTCT
This sequence comes from Oratosquilla oratoria, assembly GCF_046742065.1. Taxonomy (NCBI): domain Eukaryota; kingdom Metazoa; phylum Arthropoda; class Malacostraca; order Stomatopoda; family Squillidae; genus Oratosquilla; species Oratosquilla oratoria. The sequence goes on from NC_134800.1 coordinate 30,001,355, forward strand.
TCTTCTCCTCCCCACATCCTATTCCAACAATTATCTTCTTACCCTGTTAATCCTCCCCCTCCTCCACCTCCTCCTCTTCCTCCACCTCCTTTTCCTCCACCTCCTCTTCCACCTTCTTCTTCTTCTCCTCGTCTTCCTCCTTCTCCTTCTCCTCTTCCTCCACCTCTTCCTACTCCTCCTCTTCTTATTCTTTCTTCTTCCCACATCCTATTCCCACAGTTATCTCCTCACCCTGTTCATTCACCTCCTCCTCTTCCTCCTCCTCCTCCTCCTTCTCCTCCTCCTCCATCTCCTCCTCCTTCTCTCTCTTTCTCCTTTTCCTCCTCCTCTTCGTCCTCCTCTTCCTTCTCTTCCTCTTCCTCCTCTTCCTCCTCCTCCTCTTCCAATTATCCTTTTCTGCCTGTTCCTCCCGCTCCTCCTCTCCCCGTCTCCGAACTACTCAAGATATTTTCCCGTTTCCTTCGCTTTCCTTCTCTTCCCTCACTTTCCCTCACTTTACCTCACCTTCCCTTCCCCTTCCACTATCTTCCCTTCCCTTACCTCTCCTTTCCCTTCTCTCCCTTTCCCGTTCCTTTTCTTTCCCATTCCCTTCCTTTTTCTTCTATTCCACATCTCTCCACCCACCTCCCATCCCTACTCCTGCCCCTCCTCCTCTTCCTGCTCCTCCTCAGCTTCCTCCTCCTCCTCCTCCTTTTTTCTTACTTCTCCTATTCCTCCTGGAGCTCATCTTCTTCTCCCTCCTTCTTCTTCTTCCGCCTCCTCCTTCTTCTTTTCTATTCCTCACCTTCTCTTCCTTCCTTTCCCCTTCTTCCTCCTACCTCCTCCTCCACCTTTTTTCTTCATATCCTCCTTATCACCTCCTCCTCCCCTCTTCCTCCTACCCCCTCCGCCCCTCCTCTTCTTTCTTTTCCCCTTCTTCCTCCTACCTCCTCATCCACCTTTTTTCTTCTTATCCTCCTTATCACCTTCCTCCTCCCTCTATTCCTTCTCCCCTCCTCCTCCCCTTCGTCATACACTGCCTCCCCCTCCCTTTGCAGCTACTGCCACTCCTTCTCCCCTCTTACCCCTTCCTCTTCCCCACACTACTTCCCTTCCATCTCTTCATCCCCACCCAGCTCTACCTCCTTTTCCTCCACTTCCTCTTGTGTCTCCCCTCCTTCTTCCATCTCCCCAACCTTCTCACCATGTTACTGCTCTTCTCTCCGTGTCATTCTGCTCTAATCTTCCTTTCCCTTTCCTTCCCCTCCTCCTTCCCTCCCCGTCCACCTCCTCGTCCCCGCCCTCTTCTCTTCCCTCTCTCTCCCCTCTCCCTCCTCCACCCTCTTCCATCCTTTACCTCCTTTTCCTCCCATTGCCCTGTGTGTTCCCGCCACGCCCATCGGAAGGGAGCGATAGGGGAGGGCAAGCAATCAGTCAGGCAATCGGCTGAAAGCATGACAGACCAGAAAGCCTCTTGGCAAGAACAAGGAGCCAGACCTCCTCTTGTTCCTGTTGTCTTCCTAGCGAGGTCCTCCCACCTTCGAGAGGTACAGTGTTTTGGCCCACGCCTCCCCTTCGTCACAGCTTTCTTCATCTTATTCTTATTCCTAATCCTCTTTTTCTTCTTCTTTTCTCTATCATTTATTTTTTCCTTTTCTTCAGCGTCATGTTCCTGTTCTTCTTAGTCCTCCTCTTCCTCTTCTTCAAGAAATGATTATGGTTTTGGCCAGGGAATTCTTCTTGTTTGGCTTGGCGTCTCCCCTCCTCCGTGGCTAACACTCGACGCCCAGCCAAGCCCTCCTGTCCTTGGCGTCCTCTGGTCACTGCCCTCTCCTCCACCTCGGTCAATAAAGTGGTAATCCAGTCCAGCGGCCCAAATTAATCTGCCGACCTCAAAGACAGCTCCTAATTGGTGGGCGGTCCCGAGCCGTTGGCCAATCAAGAGCCCGTATCACTTTCCAGCAGCCCTGGGAGATTAATGAGAACCAATCAAATTGCGCCGCGTTGAGTTCCTTCCTTATTAGGGCAAGAAGGAGAGCCAATGGAATGACCGCGGACTCGGCTGGCGGAGTTTCTTGCGGAACCCTCCGGCATTACTTGATTGATTCCAAGTAATGAGGTATGGACTTAGACCTTATGGATGCCAGACCACCACCTCTTCCTCCTCTTCCTCCTCTTCCTCCTCTTCCTCCTCCTCTTCCTCCTCCTCTTCCTCCTCCTTTATCTCGTTCTCCTTCTCCTCCACTTCTCTTCTTCTATGCCTTCATCAGTTCCTCCTCCCATGACTTTTCCCCATCATCATCATCCTCCCCTCCACCTCCTCCTCCTTTTTCTC
>NC_134800.1:30026168-30028668 GCF_046742065.1 Oratosquilla oratoria
AAGCCTTTACCTTATACTCGGGAACCTAAAACTCCGACACCCTCTTTGGTAAAACATTATTACAACCCTACAAGGTAGACTGGTAACCTCGTTACTTACTTCACACTCTCTGTCTCTCCTTATCAGTAAATAAATCGCAGCCTTTAACCTTTAAACTCTTTCCTACTGTATATCTCCATCTCTATACATACCTGACCTCCTTGACTTTGAATGTTCTGTAGTCGCAGAAACCATAGCGACGACACCCCACTACTCCTTACAACCCTCACAATTTCTTCCCTACCTCCAGCAACTCCGATGGTACACCTTCCCATCCCCCAACCCCACCCACCCACCCTCCCACACCTGTAAACGGTCCCCATCAGAGGGCTAAGAAAGACCAAAGAACAAAAGCAGGTAGAGAATGCGAGACGATTTTATTCATTATTGAAGTGATGTGCAAGAGGATAGGAAACAGCATTGTATAAGCATGGGATCTACGGACAAAAATGCCGAGAACCATCACGACTCTATACTTTCCCCCCAATGTCCCTTCGCCTGGGAACCCATTGTCTTTCCGGGAACCCATTCCTACCAAGTAATCCTCATTGGTCTACACTCTCCCCAATGCCCCTTTCCCAGGTAACCCATTGTCTATTTTCAGTCTCCATCCTTTCCCCAGTATTCTTCAAGTCTTCGGCTTTCATCGTGGATGTCAAGACAAGACGCTCACGGGAAGAGCCTGATCCAGCAAAGCAATTACTTTGAGGTTTTCCTTGCCATGATATTTCAGTTCAGAATGTTTTCCTGATGTTGAAAATATAGCTACGGTGATTGTGATACACGAGCTGTAGTTTTCCACGACAGTTCACCAGCTCTTCTGTTCCTCTGGAATGGAGCGCGTGTTGCGGACACCTGGGGGTGACTGTAAGTGGAGAGACCTTACCCAGGAGGAGACTCAGGCCTAAGGGAAGAATGGAGGTCGAAAAGAGTCTAGAGTGAATCATCTTTTGAACAAGTAACGATAAACTTGTATCTCTGTGCTTCTATAGTGCTTATCTGTTTACTCTATTGTGGTGATATTTTTTATTTTATGGTGCTGAACACAATAAGAGACTGCCGTATGAGTGTTTCTTCCTTTTGTTCAGCCATTTTTTATTATTCGTATGTTTCATAATTCAACTACCATAGAATAAAGTCCTCCCTCAGTTGAATTAAATTATTTAGCCAGAACAAAATATGAAAAGTGCGCCGTCCTAGTAGTTAAGGGAATAGACTGGTTTATGCCCAATTGGATATATCTCGTTTATTCTCACCTGTGTCTGAGTATGCGTGTGTGTGTGTGTGTGTGTGTGTGTGTGTGTGTGTGTGTGTGTATTCACCTCGGATCTGCTGCAGTCTCTCTCGAGACAGCCAGACACCACCCTACGGCAGTGAGCTCAGAGCTCCTTATTAGCCGATCTCTGGGTAGGTCTGAGACCACTCACACACCACACACCGGGACAGAAAGGTCACAACTCCTTGACTAACGTCCCGTACCTACTCGCTGCTAGGTGAATAGGGGCTACACGTGAAAGGAGACAAACCCAACTTATCTCCGCCCGACCGGGGAATCGAACCCCGGTTCTCTGGCTTGTGAGGCCAGTGCTTTACCAATCCGCCACCGAGCCACCGAGCCGTGTGTGTGTGTGTGTGTGTGTGTGTGTGTGTGTGTGTGTGTGTGTGTGTGTGTGTGTGTGTGTGTGTGTGTGTGTGTGTGTGTGTGTGTGTTGATTATAATATTGCACTTTTAATTTGTTTTAGATGTAGAAAATCTGATATGATATTTCCGTCTCCTGCAGGTATGTTACATAACGAAAATAGCTGATGGCCTGGAAGACATGCAAGGTAAATGAAGGGATTTTTTTTATTTGTTCTATAGTTAAGCTATGAACATGATTAGATTCTATATACATATAAAGCTGTGTGTGGGGGGGGGGTGTGGGCGTGTGTGCACAATAATGTAAGAATACCATTTCATAATGTGACATTAGAAGTATAGACTCGTGCCGAGAGAAGAATTTCATGATGCAAACTCGTGCCCCCAAGAAATGAAAACACCAATTTGCCTAACTTAGTGCAACTTGTATTGAAGATCAGCAGAGTCTCTTAAACCCTGTAAGCTGCGACAGAATAAGAACATCGCCTTTTTTTAGCCGAAAGAGTAAATGCTCTCACGAATGACTCCAGATAGTTTTCTCTATCAGATCTTTTTAGGAGTATGAGAGAGTCCCTGGCTTTAGCGATTTCCATTAGAGAAAATTAATTTTACCTCCCAGTGTGACGTATCAGTTTATTTTTGTATGTCGCAAGATTTTTCTTAACTTGTTGTAATCTTGAAATGTGTACGTTAATGCTTACAGTTCTTTGATACTTTTTTTTTTTTTTTTTTTACTCGAGCCAGATGATTATATTCATGTGAGGAGTAGGGTCGTGAGAAAATGGAGCGTTGGTCGGCCTAGAAGACGAACTCCCTCGGACC
>NC_134800.1:30043668-30048668 GCF_046742065.1 Oratosquilla oratoria
CTTCAATCCACCAAGGCATTTACTCGCTTCTCTCAATCTACATTCTACCTCCACTTTCACTCCACCTTTTCCTGCCACATTTGCACCCAAGTATCTAAAACTATCCACTTCCTCCAATCGCTCTCCCTTACTGCTAATAATAATAACAATAAGAATAATAATAATAATAATAACAGTAGAAGTAGTGATAATAATAATAATAATGATAATAATAATAATAATGATAATAATAATAATAATAATAATAATAATAATAATAATAATAATAATAATAATAATAATAATAATAATAATAATAATAATAATAACTAGCGGAACCCGTGTAAATTACACGAAAGAGAAGAGGGTAAATCATTGCATCAAGATGGCAAGAGAGGTAGGATATCCTCTCCCTCTGTTGTCCTTCAGGGTACACTATAATGTCACGCTGGACAGGAGGTGCTCCATCATCACCGACAAATATTGCTGCAATTTCATCATTTTTTGGATTATTATATCTCCTCGCATCAGGGCCGGCAATAAATTCCATGGTTATTTTTCTGGGAGGGATATTTTGTAATGTAGCTCTCTGTTGCTCTTCAAGTTCGACAGTTCTCATATTTTTATATGCCCCTACATGAAGATTATCGACCATTGCTTGAGATATTTTTTCGAAAACTGAATATAAGCAATTAGAATTTTGATTAGCATTTGACCTCAGATTTAATGCTTCATTTGTTTCAATTATATAGAGCTGTCCATATTTTCTTTCTTCATTTTCATTTGATCTTCGAGACCTTCCAGAAGTTCGAGACCTTCCAGAACTTCGAGACCTTCCAGACCTTCAAGAACTTCGGCACTTTCGAGAACTTCGGCACTTTCGAGAACTTCGGCACTTTCGAGAACTTCGGCACCTTCGAGAGCTTCGGCACCTTCGAGAACTTCGGCACCTTCGAGAACTTCGGCACCTTCGAGAACTTCGGCACCTTCGACAACTTCGGCGACTTCGAGAACTTCGGCGCCTTCGAGAACTTCGGCGCCTTTGCGAACTTCGGCCCCTTCGAGAACTTTGGCACCTTCGAGAATTTCGGCACCTTCGAGAACTTGGGCACCTTCGGCACTTTCGAGAACTTCGAGAACCTCGACACCTTCGAGAACTTCGGCACGTTCGAGAACTTCGGCACCTTCGAGAACTTTGGCACCTTCGAGAACTTTGGCAGCTTCGAGAACTTCGACACCATGGAAGGTCGTTTCTTTTTATGTAAGCGTGACACACAAAATAAATAAATAACACACACGCTATCGTATTATTACATAGATAATAATAATAATAATAATAATAATAATAATAATAATAATAATAAAAATAATAATAATAATAATATTAATAATAATAATAATAATGGTAATAATGATAATAATAATAATAATAATGATAATAATAATAATAATAATAATAATAATAAAGTCTACGGAATAAACATGCCTTATTTCAACCAGTCGAGAAGCGTGACACACAAAATAACACACACGCTATCGTATTAATATATATGATAACAATACTAATAATGATAATAATGATAATAATAATAATAATAATAATAATAACAATAATAATAATAATAATAATAACAGTAGTAGTAGTGATAATAATAATAATAATAATAATAATAATAATAATAATAATAATAATAATAATAATAATAATAATAATAATAATAATAATAATAATGATAATAATAATACAAAGGATTACAAAGGATTACAAAGGCGGAGCATGCCGACAGGAGACCTTTTGATCCATATCTAGGTCGGATGCAAAAAAAAAAAAAAATCATATTAATAATAAAATAATAAATAAAAACTATAATAATGTAAATAACAAATAAAATACAAAAATAAATGCATAGGTATAGTTAAAATGATAAACAAACAGGTAAATAGTACATAATAATAAATTGACATATAACTAAATGAAAATCAGACAGACAAATGATAACAAAACAAAAACAAATAATATAAGATAAATTATAATCATTACAGCATCTTACTTAGGTATTTATCTACATGATTCTTAAAGCTTCGAACTGGACTACATTGCACTACCTGTGCAGGAAGTTTATTCCATTCATTAACTACACGGTTGGCAAAGTTGTTTCTACCTACTTCCAAATTGAATCTATTTCCGGACAGTTTGAGACCATTGTTTCTTGTCTGATTCTCATTCAATGTAAAAATTTGGTCACTTTTGATGTTGTCAATTCCCTTTAAAATCTTAAAGACCTGCATCAAGTCACCTCTGAGTCTACGCTTTTTTAGGGAAAACAGATTCATGTGCTTTAGTCGATTTTCGTATGATTTATTTTTGACATTTGGAATCAGTTTTGTGGCTCGCCGTTGTACTCTTTCCAGTCTGTCAATGTCTTTAATGAGATTCGGTGACCATACGAAAACACCATATTCCAAATGTGGACGAACTAACGATTTATATAGCTTGTTAATTAGTGATGAACTTTTGAAATCAAAAGATCGCGCAATCAGTCCTAGAATCTTATTTGCTTTCTCAGAGGCTGAAATACACTGCTTGGATGATTTGAGGTCGTTACTGATAATTACGCCGAGATCTTTTTCACTATCCACTTTTGTTAACGAATTTCCAAATAACTTGTAATCGTACTTACTGTTATTTTTACCTATGTGCATTACCTTGCATTTACTTGTGTTAAATTTTATTAGCCACTTTTCAGACCATTGCTGTAATTGATCTAAATCTTTTTGAATATCTAATTGGTTTGAGTGATCATTTGCCACTCCGCACAGTTTTGTATCATCAGCAAATTTGGAAACAGTAGATTTTAGTCCATGGTCTATATCATTTATATATACTATGAATAGAAGTGGCCCAAGAACGGAACCCTGAGGAACTCCACTTGCAACACTTTTCCATCCAGAAGTTTTTCCATTTAAAACAACTCTCTGTTTTCGATCATTCAACCAATTACTAGTCCAACCTAATAGGCTACCACTTATTCCATGCAAAGCTAATTTAGTAAGTAGTCTTTCGTGTGGGACGGTATCAAAAGCTTTTGCAAAGTCTAGATATATTAAATCTATATTGTTTCTTTTGTCATAATTCGAGATAACTGTGTTGTAGAATTCGAGTAAGTTAGTCACGCAAGAACGTTTCCGTCTGAAACCATGCTGGCTATCATTTATCAAACGGTTACTTTCTAAATGATGTTCGATAGCATCTCTGATGATAGTTTCCATTATTTTTCCTACGATTGAAGTCAAACTTATAGGCCTATAGTTATTTGGTTTCTTTTTGTCACCTTTTTTGAATATGGAAGTAACGTTAGCTAGCTTCCATTCTCTTGGGACATCTCCGGATATGATGGATTTCTTGAAAATAATTTCTAATGGAACAACAATCTCATTTTTCATTTCCTTTAAGATTCTTGGATGCCAACCGTCAGGCCCTGGTGTTTTATTAACTTTGAGTTTGTCTATACACCTTTTAATTTTTTCTTTTGTTACATTTACCGTAGTGAGTAAGTTTACCCCAGACTTTTCACAGGTTTCAGTTTGGAATTCACTTTGAGGTGTTTCGTTTACGAATACCGAGCTAAAATAATTGTTTAAGATATTACACATTCCTTCATTTGAATATTCAAGTTGACCGTCAGCAGATAATAGTGGACCAATGTGATTCCTAACAACCTTTTTATCTCTAATGTAACTATAGAATTCTTTGGAATTCTCTTTGGATTTATCAGCGATGTTCATTTCGTATTGTCGTTTTCTTTTTCTTATTGTCTTTTTTAAATCTCTCTGTATTGATACATAACTTTAATAGTCATTAGATGCACCCGAGCACTTATATTTCTTATAAGCCTGTCTCTTTTTAGCAATACTTTTTTCAGTTTCTTTGTCGAGCCACTTTGGGCGAGCCTGATTTGGGGGACGTCTGTCCTTAAAAGGAATGTAAGTTTGAATCATCTTAGTGAGCGTATTTTGAAATATTTCCCACATCTGATCTACAGGCCTTTCGTTTAATTTTGCCTCCCAACCTGTAAGCTGAAGCTCCTGACGTAGTCCTATGAACTGAGCTTTACTGAAATCGGGTATTTTAGAAGCACAAGTATCTATTCTAAAATTGTTTAGGAGTTTGAATCTGACTAAGTTGTGATCGCTATTTGCAACAGATTCACCGACTTCTACATAAATTACCATGCTTTCGCGGCTAGTGATCAAAAGATCGAGTAAGTTTCCATATCTTGTGGGCTCTTTTACATGCTGAATTAAGTAATTGTCACCAAGAAAATCAATCAAGCGACTACCTATATGGCCATGTTCAAGGGTCATCCAATCAATGTCACTAAAATTGAAATCACCCATTATCAATAAATCCCGGTTGCAGAAACTAGACAGTTCTTGAAATAACAGTTTGTCGTCTGCTAATGATAATGTCTTTGGCCTATATATTACACCTATATTCATTTTTTGTCCATTTGTTTGGGTTAACTCAACCCACAAACTATCATATGCATCCTGTTTCACTTTCTCTAAAACACAAGCATGAACATTGTTTTTAACGTACAATAGAACACCCCCACCTTTCTTGTGGTTTCTATCCTGATGAAAGTGTTTAAATCCCGCAATATTAAATTCAGCTTCGAACTCTGTACCATTTAACCATGTCTCAGTTATTCCTATCATATCGAGATTTTCGCTTTTGACATACGCCTGTATTTCTTGAAATTTGTTTCTAATACTACGAGCATTAAAGTACATGGTTTTAAGAAACTCGTGATTATTTCTTTTTGGCACATTTTGAGTTTCAATATCATGTCTTATATTATCGTTTTGTTTTTTATTTATACCTTGCTCTATATTATTATCATTTGGTCCTTCATTGACATTCAATACCTCATTAACATTTCTCCTATCAAAATTAACATCTCCCCCATCACGGACATTTGGTCGATCACGGTCATCCGATCTCTTTTGTACATTTTGTC
>NC_134800.1:30063668-30071168 GCF_046742065.1 Oratosquilla oratoria
CCTCTGGTCGTCTTTCCACTTCTCCATCTTCCTTATTTACTTCTCCATTATACTGACCATGATTATATTTTCTTTTTTTTTTCTTTTTTCCTGTACCCTTTTCCGTTGACCCCTTCCTTCATTTCCCTCTTATCGTCCTCTTCCTCTTCGTCCTCTCTTCCTCTCCTGATCTCCCCCTGTTCCTCTTCGTCATCCTCGTCTTTCTCTTCCCCCACGCCCTTCTTGGCCAAATCCCTCTTAACTTCTTCCTGTACTCTTCTTATAACTTCCGCTAATCAGGTGGTGCCGAACTTAGGCCAGAGGGAGCCCATTTACAGCAGCCCATACCACCTTTGCCCTCTGTGCACGGACAGCCAAGGGCTGTTGAGGAAAAAGTGTTAAAATTTACGTCTAGAAGCGCTGATACGACCGGAGCAGAGGCGAACATTATTTTGTCCTTTAGGGCTTCATGGCGGGTCATTTGTCCATCTACCGACTTGGTCACATCCTGTCATATTGTTCAGTTGGATTTAATTATCCTTACTTTATCACGAAACTCTACACATAGTCGACGTCCAGAAAGGATGACAGTTTATGAATGACTGTTACAAACATCCGATTTTTTTTTTTTTTTTTTTTTTTTTTTTTATACAAGCCCACCTGTGCCGGCCCGGCTACGCCGGGGGCCTTGGCCTGCGGCGCTGCGCCTTAGGCGCGGGCGCTGCGCGCCCTGGGCTACGCCCCTTTTTTGGAAAATAAAATATCAAAATCATATTGCTTTTTATTTCTTGTCAACATCTAGCTGTTCTCGCAAGTCATCTATATAGGCGATTTGTGCTGGTGTTAAATTTCCGTTCAAAATACCCTTTTTATATTTTTTAAATTCTTTTTTTCCTTTAAGTAATAACTTTTTTTTCTTGCTTTTCTTGTTTCAAAACTTTGCGAATTGTTAAATCTTTTGCATTGGTCTCTCTCCGTTCCTTTCTAGCCTCCTTCTTCTTCATTCGTTCTTCTTCCTCTTCGTGTTCTTCTTCTTCGAGTTCTTCTTCTTCTTCTTCTTCTTCTTCTTCTTCTTCTTTGAGTTCTTCTTCTTCTTCTTCAAGTTCTTCTTCTTCGAGTTCTTCTTCTTCTTCGAGTTCTTCGAGTTCTTCTTCAAGTTCTTCTTCTTCTTCTTCGAGTTCTTCTTCGAGTTGTTGTTCTTCTTCGAATTCTTCTTCGAGTTCTTCTTTGAGAACTTCTTCTTCGAGTCCTTCGAGTTGTTGTTGTTGTTGTTCTTCTTCTTCTTCTTCTTCTTCTTCTTCGAGTTCTTCTTCGAGTTCTTCTTCGAGTTCTTCTTCTTCTTCTTCTTCTTCTTCTTCTTCTTCGAGTTCTTCTTCTTCTTCTTCTTCTTCTTCTTCTTCTTCTTCGAATTCTTCTTCGAGTTCTTCTTCTTCTTCGAGTTCTTCTTCTTAGAGTTCTTCTTCGAGTTCTTCGAGTTCTTCGAGTTCTTCTTTGATTTCTTCGAGTTCTTCTTCGAGTTCTTCGAGTTCTTCGAGTTCTTCTTCGAGTTCTTCGAGTTCTTCGAGTTATTCTTCTTCGAGTTCTTCTTCTTCGAGTTCTTCTTCTTCGAGTTCTTCTTCTTCGAGTTCTTCTTCTTCGAGTTCTTCTTCTTCTTCGAGTTCTTCTTCTTCGAGTTCTTCTTCTTCTTCGAGTTCTTCTTCTTCGAGTTCTTCTTCAAGTTCTTCGAGTTCTTCTCTTTCGAGTTCTTCGAGTTCTTCTTTTTCGAGTTCTTCGAGTTCTTCTTTTTCGAGTTCTTCGAGTTCTTCTTTTTCGAGTTCTTCGAGTTTTTCGAGTTCTTCGAGTTCTTCGAGTTCTACTTCTTCTTCTTCTTTGAGTTCTTCGAATTCTTCTTCTTCCTCTTCTTCTAGTTCTTCTTCTTCTTCGAGTTCTTCTTTTTCTTCTTCTTCTTTGAGTTCTTCTTCTTCTTCTTCTTCTTCTTCTTCTTCTTCGAGTTCTTCTTCTTCGAGTTCTTCTTCTTCTTCTTCTTCTTCTTCTTCGAGTTCTTCGAGTTCTTCTTCGAGTTCTTCGAGTTCTTCTTCGAGTTCTTCTTCGAGTTCTTCGAGTTCTTCGAGTTCTTCTTCGAGTTCTTCTTCGAGTTCTTCGAGTTCTTCTTCGAGTTCTTCGAGTTCTTTTTCGAGTTCTTCGAGTTCTTCTTCGAGTTCTTCTTCGAGTTCTTCGAGTTCTTCTTCGAGTTCTTCGAGTTCTTCTTCGAGTTCTTCTTCTTCGAGTTCTCCTTCTTCTTCGAGTTCTTCTTCTTCGAGTTCTTCTTCGAGTTCTTCTCTTTCGAGTTCTTCGAGTTCTTCTTTTTCGAGTTCTTCGAGTTCTTCTTTTTCGAGTTCTTCGAGTTCTTCTTTTTCGAGTTCTTCGAGTTCTTCGAGTTCTTCTTCGAGTTTTTCGATTTCTTCTTCGAGTTCTACTTCTTCTTCTTCTTCGAGTTCTTCGAGTTCTTCTTCTTCCTCTTCTTCGAGTTCTTCGAGTTCTTCTTCTTCGAGTTCTTCTTCTTCTTCTTCTTCTTCTTCTTCTTCTTCTTCTTCGAGTTCTTCCTCTTCTTCTTCTTCGATTTCTTCGAGTTCTTCTTCTTCTTCGAGTTCTTCTTCTTCACCGTAGTTGGCGGTGTAACCGATTTACCCCCAAATGCCTCTCGCCTCAGGAAAAAGAAATAATTGTAACAGAATCTTTTTATTTAGTACCAGCAAAATAATGCTTTTGAAACCCATCTGACCTCTCTTGAGGGATTTCTCCGACGTAAACTTCCAAAGAATCCAAAACATCATCACTATACTTGTAAGTCTTATCCTCTTTTAACTTTTCATTAAACGTCAACAGCTTTCGCTGAAACACCTTCACCGTCTCTTTCACAGCTAAAGCTTTAGTCTCTCGATACAGGTCTGGGAACTTAAACATGTGTTCATTTTTCATCTTCTGAAATAGTTTTCTGTTTGTGTTCAAATCCCCTTTAGTTAACTTCTTTTCGCGTGTAACCCACCTCCAGAAATGTCTATTTCTTTGCATCTGCAACTTTGAAGAATCCTTCCCCATGTCGGCGTGTGAGATGTGAGTCCGCTTATGAGAGGCGAGAAACGTGGAATAACCCTTACACGGACCGGGCACCGGGGTGTGTGTGAGCGAAATGCCACCAAACGCGGACCGGGCACCGGGGTGTGTGTGAGCGAAATGCCACCAAACGCGAAGGGTCAGTTTATTTTTTAATTATATAGAAATATATGTCAATTATTGTTCGCATCCAGTACCCATACTATATCTGGAGACCTCTTTTGATTAATTAATTATCATTGGTCGACAGATTTTTAAAAGTTGTGTGCTTCTTAAATGAGATTAGTTAATTTCTATACATTTTAATGCACTGAATCCAAATATCACCTTGAAAAATATCTATTGTGTAAAGATGCGCAGCATAAGGTATTTGATTTTTTCATTATAACGCACAGTATGTGTCATTGTGTTTTAAAATGTAATCCATATTTACTCTCTGCTTTTTCGTTTGACGCTTATAGTGGGCTGAAGAATCATCTATTGCAAATATCCAGCAATAGTTTGTTCGTCACTAACTGCCCCACAGTTTGCTGGAAAAAAGTCTAAATGTGAGTCCAAAAAGTGGATTCTAAGTGACATGTTACGTCCCATGTTCTTGTAAGCCTTGATGAGGTTTTCCACCAATTCTTCATCGTTTCCTTCCTTTCTGCTTTCAAGAAATCCCTTCACCATTAACTTGAATGGTTCCCAAGCAGCTTTCTCCTCCCCATGAAGGGCTAATTCAAAGTCACCATCTTTAAGAAGCTCTCGAATCTGAAGACCAACGAAAACTCCCTCTTTTATCTTAGTGTCGCTCAGTGGGAGTAATTTTGATGTTAATCACTGGAATCCCTGACCAGATGAGCCCCATTTTTGTGTGTAGTGGGGGTAGCAAAAATGTTTTTGGTTCAGTGAGAGGTGGATGTTGAATATTTTTTATTCCAGGCTTTAATAATTGACGAGGTGGCCAGTATATAGTGAGAACCTCTTGCACGGCTGTCCCATTCTCACAGAAACCAGCAGTACTTGGTGTATCCGCCCTGCAAGCCCATAAAAAGAGCAACAGCCTTCAAGTCACCACAGAGCTACCATTGATGTCCATCATATTTTATGTATTGAAACATGCTTTATATCCTCATAGTCTACAGAAAGTGATCGTTCACTATTGCCGTTATGAACAAGACACATGTCAGACTCGTTTTTGATGAATCTATGAACACCCTCCAGTGTCTGGGTTCGTTTTCGATACCAATTGCTTTCATCAGACTATTGATATTGTTGCAGGCCACTAAATCACCTTCCTTTACGAAGAAATTGTTGAACTGCTGCTGACGGCCACGAAATTTTGACATTTTCACATCCACTGTTGAAGACGAGAGCCTAGCAGCTCTGCCTTATTCTTGGCTAGTTGCAGATCCCTGACAAGGTCATGGAGTTCCCCTTTGTGTTAAGAGATGCGGCCTAGAGAAGTGTGCTTCATCAAAATTTTGATCAATCTGTAATCCAGCACTGACATCCTCCTCACCACTTTCCTTCTCTGACTCGAAGGATACCGAAGTTGGTGCATCAGGAACAGGTAGACCTTTTCCATGTGGAACTGGTCGAATAGCTAATTGAATGTTTCATTCGTTGGATTCTTTTTTTATCTTTGACAAGCCCTTTTGTACTAGAGGTACCATGCAGAAATAACAATTGTCGGTATAGTCTGTTGGCTCCCGCCACGTCATTTGCACAGCAAAAGGCATTCCTTTCCTCTTCCTGTTCAATCATTGGCGAGGGTTAGTAATACAAGTGTTGCAGTATATGTGAGGAGCCCAGTTCTTATCCTGGTCAACAATCTTGCATCCAAAATATAGGTGATATGCCTTTCTTACCATAGCAGTTATACGGCGGTTCTATTATGCAAAGGTCACCCCACCACTTTGTAGCAGAATTTATTGGACTTATTCACACAAGTACGAGGCATCTGAAAGAAAAAACAACAAACAATTAGAAGGTAAACATAAAATTTATTCATAAATTTGTCATTATAATACAGAGTATGACAGCTTAGCAGAAGTATTTATATAATTTAGTAGGAAAATAAGAATTATATATAATGCGTCTCATGCTTATCAATAGCTTGCTCTCTATATAAGTTTAAAAAGTCGTTGACTAGGAAAATCACCTACATTTCATCTCAGAATGTAAACTTGCACAGCACAACCACCTTCTATGACTACTGGAACAATACTGAAGGGCAGTGAGACTGTGAGTGTGATAAGAAACACACTGCCGCAAGCCTGTTGGAGCCTGTGGCACGTAGGTGTATCTTGAAAAGTAGAGCTAACAATTTTAACCATGATAGTCATTACCAGCGACTTAAGATTAATTGGAAATTCCCACTGATTCCTGTATTTTGGTTGTTTACCAGTGTTACTTTCGAATGAAAACTCTTTTAATCCCAAGGTCAGTTAGTAAAGAGCCAAAATACTTCTTATCCCGGAAGTAAGTAAAAGTGCTCCTGCTTGTGGTTTCAATGTGTGATTGGACGCGACTCAGAGTGGGCGTTCTTCCTTTCCCATGATTTCTGGACGAATGGCGGAACTCTGTGCGAACTCAGATCCCCTTGGAGGAGACGGGGGTTGTGTGGACTGGTTTCGGCGCTTGGCGAAATTTATGGGTCTCTCTTCTCTTATCTCTCTCTCACTCTCTCTCTCTCTCTCTCTCTCTCTATATATATATATATATATATATATATATATGTGTGTGTGTGTGTGTGTTGCAAGATGATCGAAAGCAAGAGTCAACCCTTTAGGTAGCGTGCACACGCGCGCATGCACGCATATGGATGAGCGTGAACTCTAGCGTCTCTAGTCAACTCTCAAGAGATTCTCCATTGTGCTCGGGATCTGACGCACAAGGGACGCGTCATTGTCTCCGAAACTGAACAGTGACTAGAGGAGCCGGTTTTTCGGTCAACGCCCGAACATCTGCTAGGACATTGAACCTCGCTAACCGACTCGACAAACCTTCCGATCAAATGGTACCAGTTGTAAATAGATATGTGCATGATATGTATTTTGGCAACTCCCCGAGTTTTCCTCGGAGGTTGCATTTATCTGTAAGACAGAGAAGACTGAAGCATTAAAGCTAAATACACCTCTTTTGATTTGCCTCTCCAACAACCAATGTAGCTAACTACAAATATATATATATATATATATATATATATATATATATATATTGCAGTAATTCACAAGGCACACGTGAAAATAATATGCAGAAAAAACCACTGGGAAATAAGAAGCTTAGTCCGAACGTTTTCGTCTATTTAAGACATTATCAAGGAATACACCGTTACAGAGGCAAAGGTGGATATATATACATAAAGTGACAAGCTAGGAACATGGGAAGTACACACAAGATGCTTCACAATCAGGTAGAGCCGATGTTTACATATACGGACGTTTGGTCTATGACGTTACGTCACCCGCGCTTAGTAGCACTTGGAGAAGTTCTTACAATTTTATCAGTCTTGTGTGTACTTCCCATGTTCCTAGCTTGTCACTTTATGTATATATATCCACCTTTGTCTCTGTAACTGTGTATTCCTTGATAATGTCTTAAATAGACGAAAACGTTCGGACTAAGCTTCTTATTTCCCAGTGGTTTTTTCTGCATATATATATATATATATATATATATATATATATATATATATGTGTGTGTGTGTGTGTGTGTGTATGTGTGTATAATATATATATATATATATATATATATATATATATACAAGGCATGTTCAATAAGTAAGGAGAAAATGTCATGCGAGACATTAGATATGATTTGATCAAAATGTTACTTCATGGTGAAGTGCACATACATATATTCTATAAAATGACTAACGGAATTTTCTACATTTGTAGGTCTGAGTGCAGCAGTGAACGTAGTGGAACCAGTCTGATTCGGTTTGCCGATCTGTGAACACTTGTTAAGATGCAGGGAAACATGGAGCAACGTTACGCCATCAAATTTTGTGTTAAACTTAAGAAAACCAGACAAGAAGCTTATGGAATGTTAAAAGAGGCCTATGGGGAT
This sequence comes from Oratosquilla oratoria, assembly GCF_046742065.1. Lineage (NCBI taxonomy): Eukaryota > Metazoa > Arthropoda > Malacostraca > Stomatopoda > Squillidae > Oratosquilla > Oratosquilla oratoria. Next base: position 30,070,797 of record NC_134800.1, read on the forward strand.
GAACAGATGAGCCAAGCAAGTTTCTATCTGTGGTTTAACAGATTTTCTTAAGGAAATGAACAGGTTGAGAATGAACCCAGATCTGGAGCACCGAAAAGTGCACGCAAGGAGGAAAATATTGAGGAAGTGCAAAGGTTAGCGATGCAAGACCGTCAAATATCTGTGAGAATGATATCTGAAGCTGTTGGTATTAGTATTGGCACAGTAGAGACAGTTCTGACCAAAGATCTGAAGCTCCAGAAAGTCTGTGCCAAGTTCATGCCAAAGATCCTCTCCGACGACCAGAGGCAGTTTCGTGTGGAATGTTGTACTGATATTCTCGAAATAGTAAAGGCTGATTCAGGTTTCCTGAACAAGGTAGTGACTTGCAAC
>NC_134800.1:30078668-30083668 GCF_046742065.1 Oratosquilla oratoria
GTCTTTGCGTTCAGTCGACGAAGATCGAACACTGAACCTTCAGATCTGAATCGCAGATATACCCCAAGGTCCAGGTCTCTGAAAGCATGGTTGAGCACACAGGTGAAGAACAGATTAAAGAGGATCGGGGCCAGGACGCATCCCTGTTTGACGCCATTGCTGATGTTGAAGGGCTCCGACACCTCTCCGCCTGACAGCACCTGCCCGGTCATGTCGTCATGGAATTTTCTAATAAGATTGACGAATTTTTCTGGGCATCCGAGCTTGGACAGAATGACCCAGAGGGCCTCCCTGTTCACTGTGTCGAATGCCTTGGTGAGGTCAATAAAGACTGCGTGCAAGTCCATGTTTTGTTCGATGCATTTCTCTTGCACTTGGCGCATGACAATGATCATGTCAGCCGTACTGCGGTTTGGTCGAAATCCGCATTGCGGTTCTGGCAGGTTGTCTTCAGAGACATGGATAACGAGACGGTTGACCATGACTCTTGCCAGAATTTTCCCCGCAATGGGGAGAAGAGAGATACCTCTATAATTTCCACAGTCTGTCTTACTGCCCTTGTTCTTGAAGAGAGAGATGACGGTGGCATTTCTGAGTTCTTTGGGTATCCAGATGTTGGTAAGGAGGGAGAAGAAGGATTTCAGGGCAACGGGTCCAATTGACTTAAAGATTTCAGCTGGGATCCCATCCATGCCAGGGGCCTTGCCTGAATTGGTCTGGCTAATGGCCTTCATAACTTCTTCCATCGTTGGTGGAAGGTCGAGGCAGTGGACTGTGGGTTTCTGGGTGATGAGGTCGAGGGCATGAGGGCATGAGATTCTACTGTTGATGGCCGGTTAAGAAGAGCGCAGAAATGCTCCCTCCATCGCACGTTGATGCTTCTCTTCTCTTTCAGTAGGGTGGAGCCATCTGCTGTCAAGAGAGGAGCAGTACACCGCTTCATGGGTCCATAGACCTCCTTTATGGCACTGTAGAACATTTTGGAGTTCTGGGTGTCAGCGTATCTTTGGACCTCCTCTGCCTTGTCCTCCCACCACTTGTCCTGCATCTTTCGGAGCGTTGTCTGGGCCTGTCTCTGGAGGTGCTTAAAGCGATCACGCTTGGAGGTGGAGGAAGGATCGTTCTGCCATTCAATAAAGGCCTTCTGTTTGTCGTCGAGGAGTGACTTTATGGTCTCATCATTCTCATCAAACCAGTTTTGATGGATTCTCTTCCTGGGACCAATGGTGGCCCTGGCTGACTCCGTCACCAGAGACTTGAACTGCTCCCATTGTTGGGTCGGGCAGCCAGTCAAGGGTCCGTGAGCAATTAGGCGATCGTCCAGGTCATCCGCAAATTCATTACGTTGCTGGGGTTTTTTAAGTCGAGCGACGTCGTATGCTGGCTTGATGGTTTTCGGCATTTTACGGTGTGGTGGGATGATGTGCAGTGATAGGATGCATCTGACTAGACGATGGTCTGTCCAGCATTCTGCACCGCGCATTGCTCTTGTGATCTTCACATCGCGGATGTCTCTCTGGCGGCAGATGACGAAGTCAATCAAATGCCACTGCCTAGATCTTGGATGTAACCAGGTCGTCTTATACTTGTCTGCCTGTCTAAACATGGTGTTCGTAATAGCGAGTTGGTTTTCAGCGCACATGCTCAGGAGCATTAGGCCGTTGGAGTTTAACCTTCCTATGCCATGTAGTCCCAGCACACCATTCCAGTTGTTGTAATTCGCTCCAACTCTGGCGTTGAAGTCGCCCAGTAGAAAGAGTTTGTCGCTGGGGGGGACGTCTATACATATATATACATATACATATATATATATATATATATTTATATATATATATATATATATATATATATATTTCTAAACAGAAATGTAGTAGCACATTTGTAAATGACACACAGTAACCCACAGTCGGAGTTTATTCTTTCTCCGACTGTGGGTTACTGTGTGCCATATATATATATATATATATATATATGTGTGTGTGTGTGTGTGTGTGTGTGTGTGTGTGTGTGTGTATCATACATATATATGCATATATATATATGTATGTATATATATATATATATTTATATATATATATATACATATACATATACCAAAGGCTTTTTCCCCCTTACAAGGGAGGTAGCCAAAAAGAAAAAGACATAAAAACCATTCCCACCCATTCCATCCCCAATACACTCCACTCCCCTCCACCCTCTAGCCTCCCTTCTTATCTTGGCACCTCCTGGATGACGGGTCATCGCTGCATCTTATCCACTGGCCTGGGCCAGAGGCAGTGTCGCAAGACACAGCACATCCACAGCTAGGCCGCTTCATTAAATCGGCGACCCCCCTCTCCGTCCCCTCATGCTGAAAAAGAGAAGACGGGGAGAAATCCCTTCGGGTTGCGTCAGATTTTTCTCACACATACTACCTCATGCCCCATCCCCCCACCCATTCCACCTCATGCATCACATCATCCATAAACAACCATTCTCCATTTACCCCTGTCTTCTGTCCTCTCCTGTCCTTCCTCAACAGACATTCCCCTCTTCCCCAAAGCCCCTTTCACCCCATCTATCCATCTCATCCTAGGTCGCCCCTTCATGTTCACTCTCCCCACATCTGCCTTCCACACCTCTTTTACTCTTCACTCATTCTTACTATGTGTCCATACCACCCTAATACTCTTTCATCCACCCTATCTCCCAACTCCCTTACCACCCCTGTCCTCCTCCTCACTTCCTCATTTCTCACTCTATCCAGCCTAATAACCCCCATCATACTTCTCAGACACCTCATCTCAAACACATTCAAATTCCTCTCTTCCTCTCTTATGTTCCATGTTTCTGCCCCATACAGTGCTGTTGGCACAATTACTCTTTCATACAATCTCCTCTTAGCATCCATTCCCAAATATCTATTCCTCATTACACTTTTTAATCCACCAAGGCATTTACTTGCTTCTCTCAATCTACATTCTACCTCCTCCTCCACTCCACCCTTACCTGCCACATTCGCACCCAAGTGTCTAAAACTATCCACTTCCTCCAGCCGCTCTCCCGTAATGCTCACTTGCAGTCTGCTGCCACTTTCACCCCTTGTACATCTCATCACCATACTTTTACCTACATTTATCTTCAACTTTATTCTTTCACACACTCTCCCAAACTCTGTCGCCAACTTCTTCATTCCCTCCTCTGATCCTGCTACAAGCGCAGTGTCGTCCGCAACAACAGCTGGCTCACCTACCACTTTTCTATATATATATATATATATATATGTACATATGTAAGTACGTCTAAAAGTGTGCAAATTTACACTAGTTGATGAGAGATGCATTTGTTCCCAAATAAAAAAGAAGAATACATACCAAAGAATTACATTTCCTTTTTTGATTTTCGTAATTTGCACGATTCCTTTATTGAAGTGAGCACAATCTAATCTCCCCCAAGGAATGTTTTCTTTGATTTTCAAAAATTTGAAGTTACAAAAGTTAAACATATTTAGGGGCCTGCTGGGATGAAGGTTCAGAAAGTTTGTGTGAAGAGAGATAGAGAGAGAGAGAGAGAGAGAGGGTGGGGGCGAATGATTGACCGAGGGATTATCGTGGCTGGGACAAAGAACACCAAGACTCTCTCGAGAGATCGACCGACATGCTAACTTTTGCACTGCCCTTATTACCCCTTGAAAATTATATACATATATATATATATATATATATATATATATATATATATATATATATAGATATATGTGTATGTATGTATGATGTCGTGGCCTAAATTTCATGCTTCTCCTTGAGATTTCTTCCTTTCCTCCTAGGCTAATTTTCGCGAAGAAGAATTTAGCCTTGGCTCCCAAGATGGCGTCGGTGTTTAGTCCAATAATCTTCCTCGTTTCTGCTGGAGTCATTTCCATCGCCCCCTGTCATATAAGTGGCATTAAGGACGCCTATCTGCATATATTTTCCACCAGCTGGTCATCTTTTCCTTCGCTTCCCAGCTTCTCCGCCATTTTCCTCCCTTCTCTTCTTCGTGTTCGTCCGCCTCCACTCACTCACTCACTCAATCACTTCACTTTAATGCTTCTCCTTCCCACATTCTCATTGTCTGTTTTTCCATCTCTTCCTTTTGTTTATTTTCCCACTCTCCTACTCTCCCTTCCTCCTTCTCCATGCTCACCATCCTCTTCCTCTTCCTCTACCACCTCCACCCATCCTTCTTCCCCTTCCTTCTTCCCTCTCTATTCTTTTCTTGCTCCCACTTTCTCCCATAGTGCTCCTTCTCTTTCCCTTCATTACCTTTCCGACTCACCACTACTCTCCACACTGACATCTCTCTTCCTCTCATCCTCTCCTCTCTCCTTTGTTATGATCCTCTATCCGCCCCGCTCCTCCCCACCACCTAATCAGTCTCCCTACCTTTATTCTCTACTATTATTAGCTATTGTTCACTTTATTTCCACACAAAGATCCCTAGAGTACATGAGGCACTTCGCTTCTCCCATCTTCCTTGTCTCTTCTTCAGTCACTGTCCTCAGTATATCTCTATCTCCCAGTCTCTCCCTCTCTCCCCTTCACTCTCCCTCTCTCTCCCCTCTTTCTCTCTATCTCTCTCTCTCTCTCTCTCTCTCTCTCTCTCTCTCTCTCTCTCTCTCTCTCTCTCTCTCTCTCTCTCTCTCTCTCTCACACACACACACACACACACACACACACACACACACACACACACACACACACACACACACACACACACACACACACACACACACACACACACACACACACACATACACACACACACACACACACACACACACACACACACACACAAACACACACACACACACACACAAACACACACACACACACACAAACACACACACACACACACACATACACACAAACACACACACACACACATACACACACACAGACGCACACACGCATATACACACACATACACACACACATACACACACACACACACACACACACACACACACACACACACACACA
>NC_134800.1:30103668-30113668 GCF_046742065.1 Oratosquilla oratoria
AAGAAGACCAAGTTGGTCGCAACGTTAGGGCAATAAACTCTATTCCTAACACATCTTCGTTTGCCCTTCCCCACCCACATTCTCTCTCATATATATATATATATATATATATATATATATATATATATATATATATATATGTATGTATATATGTATATATATATATATATATATATATATATATATATATATATATATATATATATTTGCAGAAACTACTTGTGTGTGTGGGTGTATTTTCCAAGTGGTTTCTGCAAGTATTGTCACGTGTGCTTAGTGATTTGTTTTACACACACACACACACATATATATATATATATATATATATATATATAAATATAAATACATATATATATATATTTATATATATATATATACTTATATATATATAAATATATATATATATATACATATATGTATTTATATATATATATATATATATAATATACGTGTGAGTGTATGTATGTGTAGGTTATTTGACTACATTAGTTTGTAGGCGTTGAGATAAAGGCATCGCTTGGGTTCTTTTTATTGGTAAATATTGAAAGTAGCGTAGTCAAGCCTAATCTGGCTGTTGCCACTTAGGAAGCGACGAAGAGAATGAGTGTCGGTTGCCAACACGGTTATAATTCTATAAATATATTCCTTATGACTAAATTTATGTACAGCATAGAACTGAGTGTGAGCACCCAGTATAATATATAGATACATATATACAGGAAGAAAATACATATATACAGAAAGAAACATTATCCTATCGACGTAATGAATAATTTGTCGTAAAGCTATGGTTTGGCAATAAGGCGTCGCTTGATGCAGGTGCTGTGAGGTCACCTCTTCTGACCGAGGGTCAAAACACACAATAAGCAGCCGTTGAAATTTTGCTGATACCGCCAAATCTGACGTCGTGTAGCTAATGCATGCGCGTACGCGTGTGCACGCTAATATAGAATAAATAATTGACACTCAATCTAAAAGCATTTCTTGCAATATATATATATATATATATATATATATATATATATATATACATATACATGTATATATGCGTGTGTGTGTGTGTGTGTGTTAATCCTCTTAATTATCTGATTTACTTTAAAGATGTTGTTCTGGCTAACGACAGCACTTTATTCAGTTTAAAGAAATTCTTCATTATGTGGATTAAAGTATAACTCAGTTCAATCGTACAACCCGACGACCAACTTCAAAGATTTTGCTCTGGCTAAAGCACATGTACTGGGACCATACATTGATGGTTAACAAACATACCACCCAAGCTTCTGTCCTATCCCCCAGTTATCGCCTATCCCCCCTTCAGTGCCTATGCTATCCCCCGTGCACCGCTCCAGCTCCCCCGTCAACAACGCCCCCTGGAGCGAGAAAGGGAGTGAGGGGAGAGCCGCCCCCCCACCCCCAACTTCGCCGAGGTCGTGGGCAAACACACGAGTACACACGAACACACGCCGGTGGAGGAGGCACGGAGGCGGTCCCCGAAGGCATTAAGAACGAGATGGCTGCAATACAAAGACGGCACTGTAATAAGGTCTCCGTGTATCAGTCAAAGAGGAAGTCGCCGTCAGCCCTCAAGGAGGAGTCTCCGGGGTCTCCGGAGTCTCAGGGTTTCCGGGTCTCACAGTCTCCAGGCCTCCAGGTTGTTTGGTCTCTGGATCTCGGTCTCCGGGGTTATCTGGTCTCCTGAGTCGCCGGGTCTCCGAGTCTCAAGGTCGGCCACAATGTACAGGCGAAATAGAGAGGAACAGTTCTACTGGAAGAGAGAAGATCCGACTCGTGAGGGGTGTTGGAGACTTTGCGTAGATAACGGCTGCTAGACGGAGAGTAGTGGGGTTTAACATGAGAAGACGAGTAACTGCTAAGAAGAAGAAAAATGAGACGATAAAGTTTGGTGCTAGCTAACAAATTAGGAAGGCGTCAGAAGGAGATGAAAAACAATTAGACGATGAAAATGGGTCTAACAGCATAGTGGTGATAGCTGACAGAGATTTGGTTGCCGCAGACCCAAGCTAGAGATGATGAACAAATTTGCTCTCACGTAATGTTTAAGTGTGTGTATGTGTGTGTGTGTGTGTGTGTGTGTGTGTGTGTGTGTGTGTGTGTGTGTGTGTGTGTGTGTATGTGTGTGTGTGTATTCACCTTGGTCTTTGGATCACGTGTTGGACTCGTGATCGACAGCTATTTCCCTCCCGGAAGAGAGCTCAGCGCTCGTATTACCGATGTATGGGTAATGCTATGACCTTACACTCACACACACACACCCAACTCCCCGCCCACGAAAGTTGGTGTAACGACTCGAGGCGCAGCGATACTGCATTAATTTCAGCACCTGGGCAGGATTCGAACCCAGTACCCCCGGTATCACCGTGCTGAGAGTCTGAGCCTCTACCAACTGCGCCACCAAGTCGCCCAAGCTAGAGAGGTGTTTGTATGTGTGTGTGTGTGCGTGTTTGTGTGTGTGTCTGTGTGTGTGTGTGTGTGTGTGTGTGTGTGTGTGTGTGTGTGTGTGTGTGTGTGTGTGTGTGTGTGTGTGTGTGTGTGAAATCGACTAGGCTATGAATAGGCTTGGTCGCTGTTCAGGCCTACATGCGATGAGAACATTGTATGCTAATGTCCAATCTGGCAAGTTATATCTGTAGTAGTGTTTCAGAAGCTGAATGAGATGACTGATTTCAGCAACCCTCGCCTTTTTATTTATTCATTTATCTATTTATTCACTCATTCAATTGTTTTAATTCGTTTGTTCATTCACTTATCTTTTTATTTATCTATTTTTCTATCTACTTATTTTATCTGTTTTTAAAAACATGAGTTTCTCTTGCCCTTCGTCGTAATGTAAATTTCAAACCCAGTTTTAAGTTATGCGTTCAACCTTAAATTGGATAATACTATTTTGTTCATTCATTTATGTACTCATTGCTTTCATTACCTACCTGATTATTTTTCGTTCTAATTTGACTTCATTGTTTTCGGTACGAGTTCTAAGTTACTGTTACATATCATTAGTAGACCTTGAGCTTCAGTGTTTGCATGCTTCACCTAGTTTTACTTGTTGCGATGAAATTTCAAAATTCTTCTATTATGCATGTTTATGGCCATTGAAACGTCACCTAAGTAACTTAATCCAAAGTTTATCCTGCTCTGGTGTACTTAATATGTGTGTGATTCACCATGGTCTTTGGATCACGTGTTGGACTCGTGTGTATGTGTGTGTGTGTGTGTGTGTGTGTGTGTGTGTGTGTGTGTGTGTGTGTGTGTGTGTGTGTGTGTGCGTGTGAGTACGCGTGTGTGCGTCTGTCTATGCGCACACAAAGAGAATACTTATTACCAAGTTAACCCTTTTCACTCTTGCCACCAAGACATGTATCGTTCTTCTTTCTCTTTTGAACAAATCTTGAGCGTGAGTGTTGTGACGATATGACGTCATAATTCAAGTAATGAGGCAAATCTAGAACAATTCTGGGAGAGTGATATGCAAACTAGAAAGTCGTGATTCCCTAGTACTCTAGTGTCTACGAGGCTTTATCTGCAAGTCGCTATGAATTCATAATTTGGCCCTTTTCCTTTTGTTTTTGGTGTTTTTCTACTGCGTTCGCGAACAAAGCTCTTCATTTTCCTCCATGAAAAAATGGCCTCCTCGGATTTCCTTCTACCTAATAGTTTCATTTGTTGTGGTGAGGAGAAGGTGATGGTGTCCGGAGGACCAGAGGCCCTGGAAGAGTCTGCAGGTCGATGGAAATTCTTTTGAATTAGCGATCGAATCTTTAAGAAAATCCTCAAAAGCGTGGGTGTTGCGTATTGCCACAATCACGGGCACACGCACCTCTTCAGGGAGCAAATAGCAGACACGCACTCAGACTCCCCAGTTTCAGTCATAGGTTTTCGGACAAGTCCCATCTCGTTTCGTTCGGGAATGGAGAGCACCTGGGAGTTTTTTTTTTTTTTTTTTTTTTTTTTTTTTTTGGTGGGGGAGGAGGGGGCTGGTTATCGTATTCGGAATTGTGAATGTTTATGCTTGGAGGAGAAATATGAATTTGTGATACGGTCTTGGACTATGCCTGAATGGTTTGGGGATATCCTCAGGTCTTGGAACCCTAATCTTTGGAAAGGGCCTTCCAGGGTCCAGGCCAAGAAGAGCCCGTGAGAAAGATATGCAGTCTGTGAGAGAAGGCGTCTGGGCGAGGTCAGAGTCTGCAAGAACCTCTTCGGAGGTGGGGGCGAGGCGATTCCTTCGTCTTTATTTACTCTGTTCCTGCATGGTGGAACAAAGTGTGGGACCCACCACGGGTACCTGCAAGTTGTGGTCTACGAGACAGGCGTCAGAGAGATTCGTCTCCCTATCGCCCATATTCAGAACTCATCAACACCCTCGTCTTCACTTGGAGGTGCAGCCTGGAGAGGCTGACACTCCGTCTCCAGCCCGGGCCCAGGATCTCTTTCTATCATCTTAGATTATGTTTCCTCCATCCGCACAAGGAGAACTGACAACCGGCGACTGCTCCCAAACTCCTACTACTATATGTCAGTCAAATATGAACAGGACCGCTGCCAGCTGCTGTCGGGCTGCGGGTCTCCAACCAGTGAAACTTGAAGTTTCAGATAATACAACCTTATGTATGGGATGCTATAATGGGGGTATAACTAATATATAAGGGGAAATAATGAAAGAGGAGGAAGGAAAGAGAAGCGCGAAGAGTAAGAACAAAGAAAACAAATAAAGAGTATTAAGAGAGGAAGGTTGCAAGAAGAGAGAAGAGTAGGGAAAGGAAAAGGGAAAGAAATAGGAACTATTCAATTAATTAGATAATTAATTAAAAAGGAAATAATAGAAAACGGGAGAGGGAGAGGAGAGAGAGAATTCTAAAGAGAAAATGGGAAGGGAGCTGAATTATTGTGGGTTTAAAAATCTCATTTCTAGATAATTCACTTGCAGTTCACTTATTGTATTGATATTGTAATAGCTTCCTTCAGGCGATTTTATTCAGCTAAGGGGAACTCCTACAGCTGGAGAGACACAAAAGAAAATTGGAAAAAAAGAATAATGTAGAAGAGACCTAGTGAAAACAGAAGAGAAAGAAAAGTCCAAAATTAAGAAACAAAAGAAAATAGGAAAAAAAAGTGTAGAGGAGACCTAGTAGAAATAGAAAAAAAAAAAAAACAAGAGACACAAAAGAGAATGGAAACAAGGGCCAAGGTCATAGTGGGGACGGGATTCGTCCTTATGTGAACAGAAGCTCCTGGCGGCATCCAGAATGCATAACCAGGGTTGTGAATCGCCGCGAAAGGGTTCTTGATGATGATATGGTTTAACGTCACAAACTCCCCCCTATTCGAAGGTTAAGACGGTGCCCCTCACAGAGGACTTTGTAGCGTGAAATTTAATGAACCATGCCCTTGGTTCAACTACGCGGGTGCCAAGATTCGAACCGCCATCCCCTCGACATTCGCCGCGATTAACGACGCCCTAACCCGATCAGCCAGTGGGCAAGGGCGAGGTAACTACACCAAGGGCTTTTTCCCCCTTATAAGGGAGGTAGCCAAGTCAAAAGGCAAGTACCCACTTCCACCCATTCCACTCCCACCCTCTAAACTCCCATCCACTACCGTTTCCTTCCTTCTCATCTTAGCTCCTCATGGATGACGGGGTCATCCCTGTATCCCGCCCACTGCCTTGGGTCAAAAGCAATTCAGCGAGACGCAACACATCTACAGCAAGGCCACTTCACTTAATCGGCGACCCCTCCCCCCCCCACCCTCTTCGTTTCTTCATGCAGAAGTTAGAATTAGAACTTAGAGCTAGGATGAAGTCAATCTAGAATGAGAAATAAAAAGATAGATAAATAAATATGTAGATAAATAGCTAGATAAACAATTGGCTGAACGCACAATTGAAAATTGTGCTCGAAATTCACATGCTCATTACAACGTAGGGCAAGAGAAACTCATGTTCGCAACAAATATATATATATATATATATATATATATATACATATATATATATATGTATATATATATATATATGTATATATTTATATAATAAGATTATATTAAAAAAAGATGAGACACATAGATAAGTATATGAATAAGCAGATAATACCCTTTCTCCCAGCTGAATAAAATCGCCTGACGGTGGCTAGAAGAAAGAGCTAAAGCCACGAAACTCAGCGAAAGGGTGAAAGGAAAGAAGATGATATCGATATGGCAAGTGACCAGCGTTTCTTTCCTTGAGGACAATATCGTGACGAAGAAGTGGAGTCACAGAGGTGGTGAAGAAGAGATGTAGTCACCATTCTTCTTGGAATGGTCTCCAATCATAAAAGAGTGCCGCGGGACCCTGGTCCGTAGGGGTATTAGCAATGTCCCAAATGTATTGACGGCACAAAGTATATGCAGCCAGTTCTCTACTCGGGGGCGAGGAGGTAAAGGAGGAAGGAATGTTGAAGTGGCAGGAATGGTGGAATGAAGGAAGGGAGATAGGGAGGTAGCCTGGAGAGTGTCAGAGGGAAAGGAATGAGTATTTTGTGAGCAATAACCAGCACTTCTATCCTTGTGGACAATATCCCGTCGAAGAAGTGGAGTCAGAGGTGCTAGAGGAGAGACTTAACCAGGGTAGCAGAATGGACAGATAATAGACAGAGGGAGGTGGAAGGGAGGGGCTGGAAATGAACGAAGTGTCAGAGTGAGTGAGTGAGTGAGTGAGTGAGCGAACATAGACAGGGGAAGAGGAAATGGACCGGACCGTGATAGACTAAACGAAGAAAGTGAAATGACTTGATAACTAAACGTGATCAGGAATGAAGTTAGTGAAGAGAAAAAATTAACGAGATGAGATAAAAATGAAGAAAAATATAAGGCAAGAAATAAGAAGGTGGGAGGGAGTAGAATGAGGAGGAGGAAGGTGAGAGGGACTAAGATGATGAGGAAGAGATGAGGAGGAAGAGAAAGAGAAGTCATTAAAAAGTAAAAAAATAAAATAAAAATAATAATAATAATAATAATAATAATAGTAGTTAAAGACTTAGTCAAGGTGGACTTTAACCATGAAAGAAATAAACTAGATTGTAATTCATGAAGGGTTTATAATATCCACCCTTGGTAAAGCTCCTCCCCCAAGCTTGAAGACTTCACCTTTGCCCTGTTTGTTGAGACAGTCGTTGTTGGGCGTTCAACACATTTCTACAGTGTTCATTTTATACTGAAAGCAACTTTCTCTATCAAAACTGTATTAATAAGCCAATAAAATATATAGATTTGAGTAATTCTCATATATATATATATATATATATATATATATATATATACATATATATATATATACATATATATATACATACACACACACACACACACACACACACAAACACACACATACACACACACACACACATATATATATATATATATATATATATATGTGTGTGTGTGTGTGTGTGTGTGTGTGTGTGTGTGTGTGTGTGTGTGTTTGTATGTGTGTGTGTGTGTGTGTGTGTGTATACATATATATATACACATACACACACGCACACACACACACACATACACACACACACACACACACACACACACACACACATATATATATATATATATATATATCTATATGTATATATATATATATGTATGTATGTACATATATGCATATATATATATATATATATATATATGTATACTGTATATATATACATATATATATATATATATATATGTATGTATGTATGTATGTATATATATGTGTATATATATATATATATATATATATATATATATATATATCACAAAAACACGTGATTCACAGAATGTGTAATAAAACCACTTGGAAAATAAAATGAAAGGTGACCGAACGTTTTCCTCTATTTAAGACATTTTCAAAGGTGAAAAATATCTTAAATAGACGAAAACGTTTGGTCACCTTTCATTTTATTTGCCAAGTGGTTTTATTACATATACATGTATGTATATATATATATATATATATATATATATATATATATTATGTATATATATATATATATATATATATATATATATATATATATATTCATTGAATCACAAAAAGAACTCTAGACAAATGGTACCTGGACAAAAACCACCAGGACAAAAGCCACCCAGACAAAATCCCACAGGACATTAACGCCAAAAACCTGATTAAAATTTACTATAAGTCCTTCTTCTCCACAGCCTATAAAGAAGATGAAAGGGTTATGCAACAAATTATTAAAAGAAATATTAAACCTAAAGAAGAAAACTCTAAAGTACAACTAATTATATATTATCAAAATAAAAAGACATCCCAACTGCTACTAAAAAATAATATAAGACAAAGTAAAAGTGACCTTCAGAGAACTCACGTCATATATAGGTACACCTGTAAACTTGGGAACTGTGCATCCCAACCTTCAAACTATATTGGCATGACAACAATGAAGCTCTCACGCCGGTTATTATACCACCTCTCTTCAGGAGCTCCCAAAAACCACCATCATTCTGCTCACGAAAGAAAAAAAGAAAAGAAAAGAAAACTCTAGTAGAAAACACAGAAGTGCTAGCAACAAATCAAGACCATAGAAGACTACCTATCCTCGAGGCTCTCTTTATTAAAGAAACATCTCCCAATCTTAATATACAAACTAGGGATTTAGAGGCCCTCCCTAGCGTAAGGAGATCTAAGCTCCCTGACAGAAGGTACAATACTGATGACGTCACACAACAGCCGACCAATGAGGAAGTAGAATAGTTCGGGAGTCCCAGTCCAGCCCACTAGCCAATCAGAATCCTCAAAATGAAATATCAGACCTACATTAATAGTATATAAACACAAAAATTCAATCAGATATAGCCACTGATGAAGCACTAATTAGTGTGAAAACGCGTTCTGGCCAGTTTTTCACTTTGGTAAAGCCATGCCCAAAGTAACTTACAAAACAATGTCATATGGTGACATTATAAGACAACTTCCCGTGGAAGGGAAAAAGGTTCTCAGAGAAAAAGAAAAGGCAGATAAAAAACTCAGCAATAATAATATTGCCATTCAATATAACAAAATATATATATATATATATATATATATATATATATATATATATATATATATATATATATATATGTGTGTGTGTGTGTGTGTGGAGCGCCTGATTTTGTATGTATATGTATATATATATATATATATATATATATATATATATATGTATATATATATATACATATATATATATATATGCATATATATATATATATATATATATATATACTCGTATATATATACAATATATATATATATATGTATATATATATGTATATATATATACATATATATATATACATAATATATATATATATGTATATATGCATATATATATATATTTATATGTATGTATAAATATATATGCATATATATATATATATATGTATATATGTATATATATATATATATATGCATATATATATATATATTTATATATATGCATATATATATAAATATATATATTATATATACATATATATATATATAAAATCAGGCACTCTAGACGTTTTGAACGCAAGTGTGACCATGCATGTGTGTGTTTGTGTGTGTGTGATTCACCATGGTCTTTTGGATCACGTGTCGGACTTGCGATCGACAGCTGTTTCCCTTCCGGAAGAGAGCTCGTATATAACCGATCTATGGGTAATGCTGTGACCTTACACGCACATACACACCCAACCCCACTTCCACGAAAGTTGGAATAGTAACCCAGAGCGCAGCGATACTGACATTTTTTCAGCCCTGGGCAGGGTTCGAACCCGGACCTCCGTAGTGGCAGCCGGGAACTCTACCAACTGCGCCACGAATGTGTGTGTGTGTGTGTGGTGTGTGTGTGCGTGTGTGTGAGTGTGTGTGTGTGTGTGTGCGTGCGTGTGTGTGTGTATGTGTGCGCGCGTGCATGTCTCAGTGAGTGTGAGGCGATGGGTATATGTGCAAACTCATCTATATATGCATGGAACCGCGGGT
>NC_134800.1:30121168-30123668 GCF_046742065.1 Oratosquilla oratoria
ACATATATATATATATATATATATATATATATATATATATATATATATATATATATATATATATATATATATATATATATATGCAAAATAACCACAGGAGAAAGGAAACTTGTAGATAGTAAGTACTTTCGTATATTACATCTTCAGACTAAATGACAGAGAACAGAGTTGGGTTTTAAATATAAGGGTCAGGTGGCAACCATAGGGGGGAAGGGGGGAGACAATACAATGTGAGGAAGGGGGATGACCTTACCCCTATCGACCTGACCAACGCATAAGGGTCAATCTGGCGGAAAGATCTCGGTGACCATTTAGTCTGAAGATGTAATATACGAAAGTACTTACTGTCTACAAGTTTCCTTTCTCCTGTGGTTATTTTGCATTTTTGTATCACGGTGATGTGATTGCTTGCATATATATATATATATATATATATATATATATATATATATATATATAAACATATATATATATAGATATATATATATAGATATATATATATACAGGAAAAAGAAGTCACGGGTCTAGTTCCGAGTTCCTGAGTTTATTCCTGACCGGTTTCGCTCTATGCTTCTTCAGAGGAATGTGCATAGAGCGAAACCGGTCAGGAATAAACTCAGGAACTCGGAACTAGACCTGTGACTTCTTTTTCCACCTTCATCAACTTGTCACAATGTACCAACATATATATATATGTACATATATATATATATATACACATATATATACATGTATACATATATATATATATATGTATATATATTGTATCATATATAGTATATATATGTATATATGTATATACATATATATATATATATTGCATCATGTATAATATATATATCTGTATATATATATATATATACATATATATATATATACATATACTGTATATATATATAGATGTACATATTATATATATATATATATATATATATATATATATATATATATATTGATAAGTATTTTAGACAAATTATTTGGATGATGGAGAACATAGACACAGGGGAAGGCTCGGAACCCTAAACACTCTAACGTTTCGTTCGCGTAGAACTTCTTCAGAGAGTGTATGTAGAACTGCAATTGAAGTTTATGTACTAAATCTAATTATCTTTTCGGACACTTGGGAAAGGTCGTTTTTCTGGCGTGTTTTAGAATTAAATATGTCCTTTAAGTGCAGTGATGGCCTGTCTATATATGGAGTTATTAGAAAAAGAAAACTTTATCAGAATCAATGGTAGGGGATCACACTGGTTTAGATATGTAGACGACGTCCTCGCAATCATCCCCGAAAACACCAATGTAAATAATAAAGTGAGAATGCTTAACGCGGTCAACAGCGATATTCAGTTCACCGTAGAAGAGGAACAAAACGGACAATTGCCCTTCCTAGATACGTTAATACGACGAGTGGAAAAACTGTAACTTTCTCAGTATACAGAAAGGAAACAAACAAAGAGGATTTAGTACATTACTTCTCCGCACATGATGATAGGACAAAGAGTGGTATAGTAATAGGATTTTTTCTCAGAGCACTACGAATCTGTAGTAATGAATACCTAGAAGACGAATTTGATTACATTATGAAAACCTTTGACAAACTTGGATATCCAGAGGGAATGTTGAAAAGAACAAAAAGAAAAGCAATAGATATTTACAATCGCGGAAAGAAAGAGAGAAATGATAAAAATAATACAAATTTTATATCAGTACCTGGCTCAGAAACGTCGCCAATAATAGACAAATATTTAACAAAATCAGGTATAAACATAGCTAAAATAACTAACAAGAGGATAGGTGATTTAATAAAGACTTCTGAAAAGAGAACCAATTCCGAAAACAGCGTCGTATACAAAATCCCGTGCAATAGTTGCTCAATGGCTTATTTTGGCGAATCGTCAAGAGGATTAGAAAAAAGAATTTATGAACATAAAAACGACATAAAAGCACATAGAACATCTAATTCTTTAGTAGTTCATGCGGAAAAATTCGATCATTTACCAAACTGGAGAGAAGCTGAAGTGCTACATAAAGGTTTTGATAAATTCACTAGAAGAATTGTTGAATCAGCATATATTTCAACTAATAATTCATCGAATCATCGAGGAGGGTTTATCAATTTAGCTAAAGAAACTAGTATTTTAATTCTAAAACACGCCAGAAAAACGACCTTTCCCAAGTGTCCGAAAAGATAATTGGATTTAGTACATAAACTTCAATTGCAGTTCTACATACACTCTCTGAAGAAGTTCTACGCGAACGAAACGTTAGAGTGTTTAGGGTTCCGAGCCTTCCCCTGTGTCTATGTTCTCCATCATCCAAATAATTTGTCTAAAATACTTATCAATATGTCAAATGATGGAGAGCAACAGGTTATTTGGCAGGAATACCACAGAAGACGCAAGTTGGATAGATGTGTACTACAACGTAAATTTCTACAGGATTGCTTGGAAGAAAAGGTCCTTCCTAAATCGGCTCCGAAACAACTGGTTAGTGAGAACAA
>NC_134800.1:30128668-30131168 GCF_046742065.1 Oratosquilla oratoria
GGGAGCATAACTATACAATAAGTATAATGAACATTGTTATACTCGATCATGTCTGTGATGTGATTTTTTTGCTGCTATGACTTATGAAAGTCAGGATCATTGAAGCAGCAAGTATAGAAAATATGAGAATTTCAAAGATAATCAATTTTAAGCTAATTCCAGTCATGAGTTCCTTGCTTGAACTGCCCCCCTCTCCCTTGACCCGGAAGGTGACCTGACTTGACCCGAATCGACCTTATTTTACGACCATAAGGCTCCCCTCACTTACCTTCTCCACGTTTTTTTTCCAATCCAGGGGAAAAGTCACAAGAGAAAAAGCCCTATGTAATGCAACATACCTTAACCTAACCTAATCTAAATTTACCTTTCCTAGTAAATACTTTTTCTTTAAAAACAAATATACCATTTTTCATCCTTCTTTTCCCTATCCACCTTATTATTTTTCAACTTTACCCACTGTCTTTGAGTGTCTTTCTCCTCTCGATCTTCTTTCTCATCTTCCCATTTTTCCGTCTCCACATCCTGTCTGTCGTTTATAGTCCTCCTACTCCTCCATTTAACTCTCCCATGTTTTGCTTCCACTTCTATCAGATTTTTTTTTCTTCTTCAGTCGGCATCTCCCTCCCCCATCACTTTCACGCTTCCTCTCCCTCTAATTCTTCTCTATCTTTCTGTCCGTCTCCTTCCTCATCTCTTTCTCTCTCTCGTTCTTCCCCTCTGTCTTCTTCTTACTATCCCCATCCTTCTCCCTCTCTTTCTCTCTCTCCCTTTCTCTCCCCTTGCCTTTGCTCTTGCCCTCGCCCACTCCCTCTTTCTTTCCTTCTCTCTCTCTCTCTCTCTCTCTCTCTCTCTCTCTCTCTCTCTCTCTCTCTCTCTCTCTCTCTCTCTCTCTCTCTCTCTCTCTCTCTCTCTCTCTCTCTCTCTCTTCCCCTCTTTCTCCCACTCTCTCTTCTCCGTTCTCTCCCCTATTTCTCCTTAATTTATTTTGTGTCTCTCTTCTCCCTCTCTCTCTCTCTCTCTCTCTCTCTCTCTCTCTCTCTCTCTCTCTCTCTCTCTCTCTCTCTCTCTCTCTCTCTCTCTCTCTCTCTCTCTCTCTCTCTCTCTCTCTCTCTCTCTCTCTCTCTCTCTCTCTCTCTTCCCCTCTTTCTCCCACTCTCTCTTCTCCGTTCTCTCCCCTATTTCTCCTTAATTTATTTTGTGTCTCTCTTCTTCCTCTCTCTCTCTCTCTCTCTCTCTCTCTCTCTCTCTCTCTCTCTCTCTCTCTCTCTCTCTCTCTCTCTCTCTCTCTCTCTCTCTCTCTCTCTCTCTCTCTCTCTCTCTCTCTCTCTCTCTCTCTCTCTCTCTCTCTCTCTCTCTCTCTCTCTCTCTCTCCCTCACCCCCAGCTCCCCCCCGACTCCCCACCACCCAGCGAGACGCCACCCCTTCCTTTGTCATTGTAATGCGCTCTTGTTAGTCACGCGCTCCGAGCCGCCTTGGGAGCTCCTGCAGGTACGGAGTTGGGTTGGTGAGGGGGGAAGGCCTAGACGAAGACGCTGAAGAGGAGTAGGAGGACCTAAGAGGTAGGTGAAGGAGTAGAGAAACCTGTGGGTATAGTTTAATCGGATGGGTTAGGGGCACAGTGATGGGTTGACATGTTGGATTTATGGGTTTAGTATGGGGTCATACGAAGGAGAGGCTGTGGGGGAAGGGAGAGAGAGGGAGGACGAGGGACAAGAAAGGTAGGGGAGTTTTGGGGGAAGTGGTTGGAGTGGAGGATAGTCTCAGATAGATTTTGGGTTTAATTTTCTGTGTACAGGCCTTGATATGTAGCCCGTAATGCAAGAGTAGCCAGATAGCATTTTGTTTTATTCTATTTTATCTTATTTATGATTGTCTGTTTATTTATCTATTTTCGCCCCTGCGATACAAATGTGAAATCCGCTCCACACGACACTCCCCGTTCAAGTCGTCCCTTTCTTGTCTTCGTTCTCCTTCCCTACTCCCCTCTTCCCTCCCCCTTCCTCTTCTCTCCCCCCTCCCCACTAACCCACTCTTCTTCCCCATCCTTAATCCTTGCCCCAGTCACCCATCACCCACTACTCATCCACTTCCCCACCCCAACCCACCCTCACAACCCCATAACCAACTCCCCACCCTTTACCCACTTCCCACTTTCTCAACCTCTTCCCCACCCCTCCCCAGCCCCCCTTCCCATTTCCCTTCTCCACTCTACCCTTTACACACCATGCTTCCTTTTCTCTTCTTCCACACCTCTTCACTGCATCATTTTCCATCCCCTCCTTGACCCCTATTCCCTCCCGACCTTTTCATCCCCTTCCCCATCCTCTTTCTCCACTCCCTACCCCCACCCCTTGCACCATCCCCCTCTCCCATCTTCCCATTCCCTACTCCATCCCTACATCTCCCTCCATGCACTCCTCATTTCCTACCCTCTCTCACTTCCTCATTTCCAACTCCCCATCCACAGGATGGTTTTCTCATTTTGTTTTTGATCCGGTA
>NC_134800.1:30138668-30143668 GCF_046742065.1 Oratosquilla oratoria
TGCTGTCGTTTTTAACAGAATATGCCTCAGAGAGAATCTCCTGCCACGCTTCACCAATATATATATATATATATATATATATATATATATATATATATATATATACATATATATATATGTGTGTGTGTGTGTGTGTCTGTGTGTGTGTGTGTGTGTGTGTGTGTGTGTGTGTGTGTGTGTGTGTGTGTGTGTGTGTGTGTGTGTGTGTGTGTGTGTGGGTGTGGATGGGTGTGTGTATATTATACACTGACACACAAACACACACAAACACACACATGCACACACACACACATGCACACACGCACACATACACACATACACACACAAATATATATATATACATATATATATTATATATATATATATTATATATATATACATATATATATATACATATATATATATATGTATATATATACACGAGGCCTGTCTGGAATGTATCCACCCAGTACGAATATTTGTAGAACTAGTAGTGAAATCTTAACAAAAGTTGGAAGTCATTGCCAGAAGACCCTATTGCATGTGCGTGAGTGGCCATATATAGTTTTAGAGAAAACAGATTCATATGTTTTAGTCGATTTTTTTTTTATTATTATTATTATTTTTTTTTTTTTGGATCAGTTTTGTGCCACACGGTTGTACTTTTTCGAATATTCCAATGTCTTTAATGAGATTCGGTGACCATACGGAAACAGCATATTGCAAATGTGGACAAACTAACGATTTGTTAATGAGAGTTGGAGTTTTGAAGTCAAAAGATCACGCAATCAGTCCTACAATCTTATTTGCTTTCTCAAAGGCTGAAATACACTGCTTAGATGATTTGAGATCATTACTGATAACTACGCCGAGATCCTTTTCACTCTCCATTTTGTTAACGAATTTCCAAATAACTTGTAATCGTACTTACTGTTATTTTTACCTATGTGCATAACCTTGCACTTACTTGTGTTGAATTTCATTAGCCACTTTTCAGACCATCGCCGTAATCTTTCTAAATATTCTTGAAGCTCTAATTGATTTAAGTGATCATTTGCCATTCCGCACATTTTTGTATGATCAGCAAAATTGGAGACAATAGATTTTAGTCTGTTGTCTATATCATTTATATATACTATGAATAGAAGTGGCCCAAGAGCGGAATCCTGAGGAACTCCACTCGTAACATTTTTCCGCCTTGAAGTTTTTCCATTTAAAATAACTCTCTATTTTCGATCCCTCAACAAATTTCTAGTCCAAATTAATATATATATATATATATATATATATATATATATATATATATATGTGTGTGTGTGTGTGTGTGTGTGTGTGTGTGTGTGTGTGTGTGTGTTCACTTATACAAAGTAGACCACTTGGAAAAAGAAACTAACGAAGCAGAGCGCTTTCGTATATTACATCTTCTATGCTTCAGAAGAAGCATAGAGCAAAACTGGTCAGGAATAAACTCAAAAACTCGGAGCTAGGTTCCGTGACTTCTTTTTCTATCTTAATCATCTTGTCACAATGTCCCAGCATACATACATACATACATATATATATATATATATATATATATGTATGTATATATGTATCTATGCAGACAAACCACTGGGAAAATGAAAAAGATGAGACCGAGCGCTTTCATCTATTCAGACATTTTCAAGACATTTTCAAGACGAAAGCGCTCGGTCTCATCTTTTTCATTTTCCCAGTGGTTTGTCTGCATACTAGTATCACGCGTTCAAGTGATTTCTTCTGCATATATATATATATCATGTGCAATGCAGAAAGACCTTGTACATGCACAGTAGAGCCGCTTTACTTACATACTTACTCAGCGACGACCTCACCCTTCTTGTCCACTCAGGTGGAAAATAGTGGAGACTGGGAGAATTCCCTTCAAGCTGCGTCAAAATATCACCCATGCACAACCATTCACCCTTTTCCCTTGCCCACTCCTTTCCTTGCCCAACAGAGATTCTCATCCTGCTCAAATCCACCTTCACCTCATCATTCTTTCTCTTCCTTAGTCATCCCCTGAGGTTCACTCCATTCACATCTGTCTTCCACACCTCCTTTGCTAATATTTCTGTACTCATTCTTTCCATGTGCCCAATCCATCCCAATAATAATTCACCAGCTCTATCTGCCAACGCCCTGTCCACCCTTGCTCTCCTTCTCGTCTCCTATTTCTCACTTTATCCTATCTTGATAATTTCATATATAGCTTATATGTATATATATATATATATATATATATATTTATATATATATATATTTGTATATATATATATACATATATATATATCTATATATATGTATGTATATGTATGTATGTATGTAAATATATACATATATATATATATATGTATATGTATGTATATATATATATATATATATATATATATATATATATACGTATGTATGTCTTTATGTGTATGTGTATTTTCGTGCAAAAATAAATAACTTTTATCTATTCATTAATTTTCTTTTCTTTTTTTCCTTAACGTTGATTTCTTCTATGATTAGGCCTCCAAAGAAAAATTGTGATGGAGGAGGGAAATGCTTTTAAAGAAATGTCTTCATCTCCAAAAGACTTTTGATCGATTCTCGATTGTGTCAATTTCATATTCCGTATGTAATCTTTTGTAATACAGCGGGAGAAATATTTGCCACCGGTACATGTCGAAAGTAGCAAATATATCTTTAATTCCTAAGTATTTGATATATATATATATATGTATATATGTATATATATATATATATATATATATATATATACATATATATATATATATATATATATATATTCTATGTACAGTTGTTTTCTAATATGATTTGTTTACAACAACGAAAGATATTTATGCATATGTATGGTAATTCATGGGTCAGTATTTGGTGTATGCAAGTGGTATTCTTAATACTGGCTCTACGCCCACCTTGGCTGTGGCCAGTACCAGTATTTGTCGTTTGTCGCTACTGCCGCCGACGTTGTCGTCATTGTCGTCGTCGTTGTCGTCATCATTGTCGTCGTCGTCTTTCTCCTACCCTTTTATTTCCTCGTCTTCCTCCTCTTTCTCTTTCTCCACCTATTTCGCTCCCTCCCAATGTTCACCGTTGCATTCGTAATCATCAACATTACTATCATTACCACAATCAACATCGTCTACGTCATCATAGTCATTGTCATCATCATTACCACCATCACCATCACTACACCACCACCACTACCACCACTACCGCCTTCACAGACGGGGGAGGTAGAGTAAGTGGGAGGGGCTCGCTGGGGGATTAGGGGAGGAGAATGGGGAGCTAGAGACAGGGTGGGGGGGAGACAAAAACTGGAGGATGGAGGCTAAGATAGCGTGGAGGTGGAAGAGAGGAAGGAGGAGGCTAGGTCGAAGTTCGGCGATTAGCCACCAGAGGGAAGCAGCGACCAGAAGCAACAGCAGCAGCAGCACGTGGCGCCTCTTCTCGGAGTTCTAGCCAATACCTCAACACGCGCGGCGGCGATCTCTCTCTCTCA
The DNA here is from genome assembly GCF_046742065.1 of Oratosquilla oratoria. Taxonomy (NCBI): domain Eukaryota; kingdom Metazoa; phylum Arthropoda; class Malacostraca; order Stomatopoda; family Squillidae; genus Oratosquilla; species Oratosquilla oratoria. Next base: position 30,142,177 of record NC_134800.1, read on the forward strand.
CTCCCCATCTATCTCCCCCGTCCCTCTCTCTCTCTTTCTCTCTCTCTCACACACACACACTCTCTCTTTCTCTCTCTCTCACACAGACACACTCTCACTTTCTCTATTTACCTTTCTTTCTACAATAAAGATATATGTTTTTCAAAAAAGTTGTACATATGCACTATATATATATATATATATATATATATATATATACATAGATATATAGGTGGACAGATAGACAGACATATACATATATAAGTACATATATACATAGGTATAAATAAATATGTATATATAGATATATATGTACATATATACACATATATACGTATATACACACATATATATGAATACATACATGCCTGTATATATACAATTATGTATGAATATATATATATGTATATATATATATATATATGTATATATACATATATATATATATATATATATATATATATATATATATATATATATATATATATATATATATATATACATTAACAACCATAATGCACTTTAATTCTAAGCCATCAACATTGGGAGACCCAGTGGAGGCCCCAAGCAGAAATTGAAATGTGGTACTGCCGAGGACTTGAACTCAGCTATCACATGACAAGTGACGCAGTGACTTACCAATTACGCTATCAAAAGAGATATAAGTTAAGCGCATTTTTCTTTATATATTTGTATGCTCGAGTACATACACATATATGAAATTTTGCGTTCAACCCATCTCCACTATGATAGTACATTTGGAAGTACTCGAGCATACAAATATATAAAGAAAAATGCTCTTAACTTACATCTCTCTTGATAGCATAGTTGGTAAGTCACTGCGTCATTTGTTATGTAATAGCTGAGTTCGAGTCCTCGGCAATACCACATTTCAGTTTCTGCTTGGGGCCTCCATTGGGTCTCCCGATGTTGATGGCTTAGAATTTAAGTACATTGTTGTTGTTAAAATGTATCTCTAATCACTGGGACCCATTCAGTGTTGTACATATATATATATATATATATATATATATATATATATACATATATATAAATATATATATATGTACATATAGTATACTGTATATATACAGTATATATATAAATATATGTATATATATATATATACAGTATATATATATATATATATTTATGTTTGTATGTATGTATATATAATTAATATATGTATATACATATATATAAATATATATATACATATATATATATATATTATATGTATACATATATATATATATATATATATATATATATATACAAGCACATATAGCGTATATTTATATATGTACATATATACATATATATATATATATATACATACATATATGATATATATACACCAATATATTCTTACATATATATATGTATATATAGATATATATATATATAAATGTATATATATATATATATATGTGTGTGTGTGTGTGTGTGTGCGTGTGTGTGTGTATATATATATATTTACATATGCATGTGTACATATATATATATACATATA
>NC_134800.1:30148668-30153668 GCF_046742065.1 Oratosquilla oratoria
GAAACTATTTTTAAGGCACTGTTATGCTTTGAAATGCCAATTTTAGCCGGACTTAACAGGTATTATTGTATGAGATTAGTGGACACCAGAGTTGGCGATTTTTTTTTTTATTTATTTATTTTTTTTTTTTTATGAAAAATATTTTTTTTTTATTTAAATCAGATTTATTTGATTTAGATAGATTTTTTTTTAATAGATTTTGAATATTGTGGGATTGCTATCTGATATGCGATCTGATTGCTAAAGGACATTTTTAGCATATCAATATAAGGAGCAGTGTTATATAGACTTGCCACATGTATACAAGGAACGGTATAAGCCGTATGTGAGGACAGTATGCTCAGGTTCACTCGATTCCTCCAAGAATTTTCTCATCTTGATGACATTTGCTGCATTGTCTGCCACAACACTTCCAATATGAAATCCAAAATCTTGTTTATCACACAAGATCCAAGTTCATATACAAGATCCAAGTACTTATCAGCAATATCTTTTCTGGATGGAGGAATATAACCTGGCCTCAGGTTCTGAACCATCTTGAGAAACTGAGGATGCTGAACAAGACGAAATGGTGAATTTGTAGCAAATATAATTCTTGCAAATTCTTTGTCGAGATTTTCCTTTTGAGAGGCTGAAGGTTTTATGATAAATCTGTCCAGAGATGTTGATGACTTTCTTTTAGATGAAAATGATTTAGCAGAAGTGGCGCCTGTGGAGGAGTCTGATAGTGATCTTTTTAATGGTGGAATCAGGTTTGCAGATAATTCAAGTGGAGCCGATGATGAAGGGATTGAAGCTGTTGATACAGATCCTGATATGGAAACAGAAAATTTTAGCATATTGCATAATTTATTAATGAATAAATAAATGAATGAATACAGTGTGATTTAGGCTACTTTTGAGTACAGTTGTTGTTTTTTAGATAATGATCATAGTCACACAAGCCACTAAATTATTTGGAAATAATTAACAGGATATGAAGTACGTGGGCTTGGAATTCAGCCCACACAGGATTCAGTCCACTTTTAAATTCACTAAAAATAATGGGTTGGTTAGGTTAGGCTAAATCCCTTTGGGCTTAATCCCATGTGGGCTGAATTCCAATGGAACCTATGAAATATATTACACAATGTTGAATGAAATGAATAACAATCATGTAGGCCCCAAAGTTGAGTGGATACAGTATATTATAGTGATATAGTCATTACCCAAATTTAGAAGTAATGAAGTTGAACTATCATCTCTTTAAGCCTTAACATTTTTATTACACATGCTCTCCATTGTTCACCAAATTTATATAGTTGTGTATGAAAAGGGAGAAATGCACACAATATAAGTAAAATTATTTACCTGGGTCATCAATTTCTTCTTCTGTATGCTGTGGCTGACCTTGGCATTTATCTCTATGAGATTTTAATCTTGACACAATGCCCTGTAGTTCCTAGCTGCAGTCTTTGCATTTAGCTCGGTACCCTTTGCCAGAAGTTGTTGGTAGTTTTTCAAAATAATTCCAGACAGGATAATTTTTTCTGCCTGAAGGAACCACTCTGCCATGTCCAGAAGACATCCTTCCTGGTTGATTCCAAAGCAGCAACTGACTCAGTGAGAAGCTGCTTACCTAGAACAAGTTTCAACAAGAATCTTGTTGAAACTTGTTGTGGGGTGCACAGTGATAAATATATATATTACATGTAGGCTTATACCGTTCCTTGTATACTTGTGGCAAGTCTATATAACACTGCTCCTTATATTGATATGCTGAAAATGTCCTTTAGCAATCAGATCGCATATCAGATAGCAATCCCACAATATTTAAAATCTATAAAAAGAAAATCTATTTAAATCAAATAAATCTGATTTTAATAAAAAAAATCTATTTTTCATATTTTTTTTTAAAAGATAAAAAATCGCCAACCCTGGTGTCCACTAACCTCATACAATAATACCTGTTAAGTCCGGCTAAAATTGGCATTTCAAAGCATAACAGTGCCTTAAAAATAGTTTCTTATTTCACTATAAAAGTTTATATTAACTTATACTGCATTGAATAAGTCAATAGTTGATATATTTGCCCTATATACAATGTTAGTTTTCTAGTTTTGATATATTTGTCCAATATAAGATGTTAGGTTACAAAGAAAGCAATGGCCTCCGCTAGCGGACCCAGGGATCTGGGTGCGCTCGTCCTGTGTAATAGTAGTCCTTGATATACACACACATATATATAAATATATGTGTGTGTGTATATAGGAATGTATACATGTGATGTGGACTTGCTGGTGAGGTTGTTTAATATTTGTCTTAAAGAGGGTCGAGCGCCTGAGGACTGGAAAAGTTCCTGTATTGTTCCAGTTTACAAAGGAAAAGGGGACATGTGTGAAGTTAGTTTCAGATGGGTAAGTTTTGTTGAATGTAGTTGGGAAGGCTTATGGGAGAGTTTGGATATAGAGGATTAGGAGAGTTATAGAAGGGGTAATTGGTGGAGAACATTGTGGGGTCAGTACAGGTATGGGTTGCTTGGACCAGGTTTTTTAGGAAAAGGTAAGAATGTTTTTATGGGCTTTTATGGATTTGGAAAAGGCAGGGTAGACAGGAAGGCAGATATATGTAGTGGGAAGAAAGCTGTTAAGAGTAGTCAAAAGTTTTTACTAGAGTAGTAGAACCTGTGTTAGATTTAGAAATTGAGAGAGTGAGTGGTTTGAAGTAAAGGTGGGACATCGCTTGAGGTGTGTTATGGCGCCTTAGCTGTTCAATTTATATTTGGATGGGGGTGATGCGAGAGATAAACGCAAAGGTATTGGAGATGGTTAAGGAAAATGGTGAAAAATGGGAGATGAGCCAGTTGTTGTTTGCTGACGACACTGCGATTGGAGCAGGGTCAGACGAGATATTAAAGAAGTTAGTGACAGAGTGTGGGAAGGTGTGCGAAAGAAGGAAGTTGAACATAAATGTAGTTAAATGTAAGGTGATGAGATGTACAAGGGGAGAGGATGGCGGCAAATTGGAAGTGAGTATGAAGGGAGAGACACTGGAAAAAGTGGATAGTTTTAGATACTTGGGTGCGAATGTAGCGGGAAAGGGAGGAGTGGAAGTGGAGGTGGAATGTAGATTGAAAGAAGCAAGTGAATGCCTTGGAATAAAAATGTGTAATGAGAAATAAACATTTGGGAATGAAAGTTATGTTGAGATTGCATGAAGAATTGATTGTGCCGACAGCACTGTATGGGACAAAAACATGGAACATATAATAGAAACACTTTAAATGTGTTTGAGATGAAATGCATGAGAAGTATGGTAAAGATTGCTAGGCTGGATAGAGTGAGAAAGGAGGAGGTGAGGAGGAAAGAGAGGGTAGAAAGTTGGAAGATAGGGCTAATGGAAGGATTTTTGGATGGTTTGGACACATGGAAAGATTGAGTGAAAAAAGATTAGTAAAAGAGGTGTGCAAGGCAGAGGTGGAAGGAGTGAACATGAGGGGCGACCATGGATGAGATGATTAGATGGGGTAAAAGGGGAATTTGGAAACAGGGGAATGTCTGTTGAGGAAGGAAGGGTGTAGACAGAACATAGGGGTGAATGGAGAATGATTGTGTATGGATGATGCTATGATGCATGAAAAGGAGTGGGTGGGGAATGTGGTGTGAGGGAGTAGCTATGACTGATATTTTGACGTAGCCCGAACGGATTTCTCCCCATCTTCTCTTTTTCTGCATGAGGGGACAGAGGGAGGGGGGTCGTCTATTAAATGAAGCGGCCTTGCTGTGGATGTGCTGTGTCTTGCGACATTGCCTCTGACCCAGGGCATTGGGCCAGATGCAGGGATGACCCGTCATCCAGGAGGTGCCAAGACGAAAGGGAGGGAGGGGTGGTGAATGGGACTGGAGTATGTGGGGATGAAATGGGAGTGAGTGTATTTATGCATTTGAATTTGGCTACCACCTTGTAAGGTATACATATATATGTATGTATGTTTATGTAAGTGTATGTATATGTATATATATATATATATATATATATATATATATATATATATGTGTGTGTGTGTGTGTGTGTGTGTGTGTGTGTGTGTGTGTGTGTGTGTGTGTGTGTGTGTCTGTGTGTGTGTGTGTGTGTGTGTGTGTATGTGTGTGTGTGTGTGTGTGTGTGTGTGTGTGCGTGTGTGTGTGTGCGCGCGCGCGCGCGCGTGTGTGTATATATATATACATATTTATATATATGTATATATATGTATATATATATATGTATATATATATATGTATATGTACTGTATATATATAAATATATAATATATATATATACATACATACATACGTATACCTAGGCTTTTTTCCCCCTTACAATGGAGGTAGCCAAAAAGGAAAAGGCATAAAATCATTCCCACCCATTCCATCCCTGAATACACTCCACACCCCTCCACCCTCTTTCTCATCTTAGCACCTTCTGGATGACGGGTCATCCCTGCACCTTGTCCACTGCCCTGGGTCAGAAGCAGTGTCACAAGACACAGCACATCCACAGCACATCCACAGCAAGTCCGCTTCATTAAATCGGCGACCCCCCCCTCTCCGTCCCCCCATGCATAAAAGGAGAAGACGGGGAGAAACCCCTTCGGGCTGCGTCAAATTTTGCTCACACACACTACCTCACCTCATGCATCACATCATCCATATACAACCATTCTCCATTCACCCCTGTCTTCTGTCCTCTCCCGTACTTCCTCAACAGACATTCCCCTCTCCCCCAAAGCCCCCTTCACCCCATCCATCCACCTCATCCTAGGACATCCCCTCATGTTCACTCCCTCCACATCTGCCTTCCATACCTCTTTTACTAGTCTTTCTTCACTCATTCTTTCCATGTGTCCAAACTATCCTAATACTCTTTCATCAACCCTATCTCCCAACTCCCTTTCCACCCCTGTTCTCCTCCTCACCTCCTCATTTCTCACTCTATCTAGCCTAGTAACCCCCATCATACTTCTCAGACACCTCATCTCAAAC